>NC_083579.1:52891970-53079470 GCF_027579695.1 Neoarius graeffei
AACTGGAGAGACCCTTGGGTAGTCTGTGGAGTTTAATCCGAGATCACTCCAAGACTCATCTCTATAACAAATCTCTAAAGTCTGCTTGGACTCGATTGCTAGATGGCACTACACAACTAGGTGACTGTCTTTTATGTTACGCATGTGCTGCGTTATACAAAATGATGTTGAATAATTTTGATATATTTATTTCGAAGACTATATGATATGAGCTCATTTTGTCACTTTCACTAGTCTACCTGCTCACTGATCCATCCAACTGTCATATGAAGCAGCCACGGGATTTCTGTTGCCTGAGCACTGAGTCCAAACGGGTTAGTCCCTTTTGTTATCTGATTAACATTCTGAATAATACTATGAATTATACAGATTTAGGGTGGCATAGTGGTGTAGTGGTTAGCACAGTCGCCTCACAGCAAGAAGGTCCGGGTTCGAGCCCTGTGACCGGCGAGGGCCTTTCTGTGTGGAGTTTGCATGTTCTCCCCGTGTCCGCGTGGGTTTCCTCCGGGTGCTCCGGTTTCCCCCACAGTCCAAAGACATGCAGGTTAGGTTAACTGGTGACTCTAAATTGACCGTAGGTGTGAATGTGAGTGTGAATGGTTGTCTGTGTCTATGTGTCAGCCCTGTGATGACCTGGCGACTTGTCCAGGGTGTACCCCGCCTTTCGCCCGTAGTCAGCTGGGATAGGCTCCAGCTTGCCTGCGACCCTGTAGAAGGATAAAGCGGCTAGAGATAATGAGATGAGATGAGATGTTTATTTAGCAGTTTTGGCACGGTGGTGTAGTGGTTAGCATTGTCGCCTCACAGCAAGAAGGTTGTGGGTTCGAGCCTAGGGGCTTATGGCGAGGGCCTTTCTGTGCGGAGTTTGCATGTTCTCCCTGTGTCCGCGTGGGTTTCCTCCGGGTGCTCCAGTTTCCCCCACAGTCCAGAGACATGCAGGTTAGGCTAATTGGTGGCTCTAAATTGACCGGGAATATGAATGGTTATTTGTTTCTGTGTGTCAGCCTTGTGATGATCTGGCGACTTGTCCAGGGTGTACCCTGCTTCTTGCCCATAGTCAACTGGGATAGGCTCCAGCTTGTCCGCGACCCTGCACAGGATAAGCGGCTACAGATAATGGAAAGATGGAAGGAGTATCAACTGTCAGTGTTTTGTAACAAGCAAAAGTAAACCTTTTAGGTTTTCTGTCACAGAAAAGTCTTTCGGACTGCCAACTTCGCGGTTTCTCAATAACATGAAAGTTACAGTTAAAATAGGAAAAAGAGAGGTTATTTAAGGAGCAACTGTTTCACAACATTAAGTGTTACTTTAAATGGATAAAATGTATGATGTGCAGTTCTTTAATAAATAAATTGTAATTGTTGACAAAATTGCTGTGGTATACGGGATAGGAAGCATCCAGTCACTAATTATTTACCTATAAAAGCATGCTCTGTTGTGTTTTTTTCCTTATTTGAATTTCTGCATGCCTCTTATGTGCTTTCTTCTTTAGCAAAGTTCACTGCATTGCATTACATCAAGGTTTAACGAGAGGAAGTTGTTGCTGAATGTTTCTAAGAATCCTTTCTCTCTCCCTGCCTCTTTCTCTCTTTATTTCTTTCTGTCTTTTTGGATATTTTCTGCTTACTGTCCATCAGGATGATATGTGGGTGTTGGCCATGCAGTCTGTATTTGAAGAGTCTCTCCCTCGCCCAAGTGTGGACACTGTACGTGGAGAAATGTTTCCTAGCGCATGGATTCTTCAGCGCAGCCAGCGGCAGGGTCGAGAAATTGTTACGGTTATCTATCTACTACAGGTAACCTTTCTATCCTCACCCTTTATATTTGCCAGTTACTGGTATTTTCATCTACTATTCAAAACGAGTTTAGCTTAAATCCTCTGGTTGTACAGTAGACATTGTGTCTCCCTCTACAGGTTGATTTGGGAACTCCAACCCTGCCTCAGAGACTGTTGAATGTTGTGGCCAGGAAGCAAGCAGCTGTAATCGCGGACCTTGATTCCTTTTTGTCATCGTGACAGACGAGGTTACTAATGAGCACTTATTTAAAAACCCTTAAAGGTCTTTTCTAACATTTGCACCTCATTACTTTGTTCTGTTCTGTTTTGGTTCTCCTCAGACCACTGGTGGTTAGTTTATTTATAGAAAGATAAGTTTGTGAAATTATATTGATACTTTTCTACATTGTGCATGATCTTTATGGTGCTTAGTTTTGCCAAAGACTGGACAAAGAATTCATATAGGAATTTTTAAGGTTTGTCCCAATCACCCATAAGCTCTATTTGTAAAAGTACTTGACCTTAAATTGCTCTGTATATATCTCTACATAGGATAACATGTAGATCAATAGGATTAGATCAGTCCAGTATTTCTGTGTGTGTAGCAAAGCTAATTTTGGTAAACGTCCAAATCTAAGCTGATATATTTGAAACTTGAACTTGCAAAGACGTCTTTTTGATTGAGCATGTCAGAATGTATAATATAAAACACACTGCTCCTGCATGGAGATGTACAATATATATATATCTAAGCTTCTACCCACAGGTAGAGCACACAGTTACATTTCTGTACTACACGAGACTAAAAGTCAGATAATGCTGAGCAGAAGCTACAAAAAGAGTCCTGTTTTTGCCACTTCGACTGACTATTGCCACTTGGTGGCATTTGCAGTATTTTTACTTTTGTAAGAAATTACTAGAAATATGCAATGCAGTGCTGTAAGCTTTCCTAAATTATTCTCTAGCATGAACAAACTTCATCATCACACTCAGTCTTATAGCAAACACACTTGTTTAATACATTTGATACCGACTATAGATCTCGTCTCACAGTAACCCTTTATTCAAAAGTCGCTCCAAGAAATAGGACTGTTTATGAATTGAGTGATGTAATTAGCCACTACAGTGCTAGAGCTGTATGAGGTGTCACTGAATTTGAAATCATCCTTTAGGGTGGAGAAAATCAAATCAATATATGTATATATTTATTTTTTTTTTAAATAACTGTTTGTGTATGATGTAAAAAATTATGACCATATCTCACCAGTCTGTATTGCATGGACATACTGTGCATGTTATTTCGCTCTAGGAATATTTGTACTGATCTGCATGTGTAGCATAAAATACATCCATCACCACATACACACACACATACACACACACACACACACACACACACACACACACACACACACACACATGTCCTTGTTCGAATCATGAGGACATAAAGGACTTGAAAAAGCCATTGAGTGGTACTGACACCTGAATATTATGGATATGAGAGTAACACTGAGAGAAATGACACTTATACACTTTTATACTCAAAATCAAATTACTTATAGACTATGCAATTAGATGAGGATTTTTCTAAAGCACTGCAGAATGGGATTAATATGAAGTTTCTTTTAAAAGTCCCAAGTGAAGGACCTAAATTTTGCTTTCTCTGAAAGACTTATGAAGTTCCTCTGTTCTCTTTAACATTTCTATTGTATATACCTGACTGAACAAATATTGCCATATGTAATCATGCCTATTTAAATGTAAAACAATTTCAGCATTTTTTGTTAACCTTTTTGTTATTTTTTGTGCTTTTTATAATTGCATATTTATGTTTTTATACTTTTTGTTAAATATAAAAGGTTAATTTTCCAAATGACTTGCCTATTGATTTTTCCCTCTCTTTACTTTCTCCCCAATTTGGTAACCTGGTAATTTGGGAACAATTGAGTCCCACCCACCTGTCAGCTCTCCTCTATCATATGACTGCTACCACCTGGGGAGGGCAAAGGTTAACATGTGCTTCCTCCGAGACGCGTGAAGCCAGCTATCTGCCCTTATCCTCATGCACGAGTTCACAGATGGCTGTGATTGGCTATTGGCTGTGATTGACAGGAGAGAGCGTATGCCATTCCTCCACGGTCTCCTTAGAAGACTGGGAAAATGCAAAGCACATGGTGTGTGTCCTAACATGCTAAATAGTATTTTACACTATAATAATCGTGATGGGCGGCACGGTGGTGTAGTGGTTAGCACTGTCGCCTCACAGCAAGAAGGTCCGGGTTCGAGCCCCATGGCCGATGAGGGCCTTTCTGTGAGGAGTTTGCATGTTCTCCCCGTGTCCGCATGGGTTTCCTCCGGGTGCTCCGGTTTCCCCCACAGTCCAAAGACATGCAGGTTAGGTTAACTGGTGACTCTAAATTGACCGTAGGTGTGAATGTGAGTGTGAATGGTTGTCTGTGTCTATGTGTCAGCCCTGTGATGACCTGGCGACTTGTCCAGGGTGTACCCCGCCTTTCGCCCGTAGTCAGCTGGGATAGGCTCCAGCTTGCCTGCGACCCTGTAGAACAGAATAAAGCGGCTAGAGATAATGAGATGAGATAATCGTGATAATAAAAATATATTTTTGTTACATTTATTTGTTTTAAATGGCTTATCAGACTCTGTCATATAAATAATGAGACTTGTGAAAAGTTGTTGTAGCTTAACATAATGCATAAAACGAGCCATTAATTTCATCAAAAATGGGTCTCCTTCAGAACTGACAGTCTCGCCAAAAAAAGCTGTTCCAATCTTATTGAAACATTCAAGTCTGGAGGTTTTATTCATACTGAGTAAACATCACACACCTTCTCTGTCATACACAGAATGGTGCTGAAAGGTACAGAATGATGTTCAAATATACTACTGCATGTTAATGTTCCAACATCTGATAGCGGAGCTCCCTGTGCGCAAAGTGTGTGGAGCAGAGCCCCATACTTAAGAGAATATGACAATGCCTGATTTTTGATGGCTGTTGACCGTAAGACGAATCTGTACCACCACAGCAAACCCAATCGTAAATGCAAGGCAACGTATCTCATAAACACTTGACCACCAGACAATGACATTTGTATCTTTATATACATAAGATAGATGGGTTTTAATCCAGCGCCTATTTTTAATTTGCTTTTTTTTTAAATAACATGGGATTATTTTATGTGCGTCTCTCATTATTGGTGTCACTGTCACAAGACAATGCAGCAATAAATTGCTGCAAAATACACTACACTACACAATTTGATGGTTCATCTCATCATCTGTAGCCGCTTTATCCTGTTCTACAGGGTCGCAGGCAAGCTGGAGCCTATCCCAGCTGACTACGGGCGAAAGGCGGGGTACACCCTGGACAAGTCGCCAGGTCATCACAGGGCTGACACATAGACACAGACAACCATTCACACTCACATTCACACCTACGGTCAATTTAGAGTCACCAGTTAACCTAACCTGCATGTCTTTGGACTGTGGGGGAAACCGGAGCACCCGGAGGAAACCCACGCGGACACGGGGAGAACATGCAAACTCCGCACAGAAAGGCCCTCACCGGCCACGGGGCTCGAACCCGGACCTTCTTGCTGTGAGGCAACAGTGCTAACCACTACACCACCGTGCCGCCCTTCATGGTTCATATTAATGTTAATCTTCTATTCAGGTTGATTTTGTGCCCTTGCAAATATTTTGTTCATATACTAATCAGTAGCTCCACTTTTGGGCAGTATATATTCAATATTTAACAGTTATTCCACAAAATCGAGTCGTACATGAGCTGATTGTCGATGAGGCGCGTAGCACCAAGTAATATATGACAAGACTGAGTGGAATAACTTTTTATTCTTATTCTGTCCACATTCGCTGGATTTTGAGAAACAGAACATTTTTATTTTTTGCAAATTTGATAAACAAAAACTTCATACAAAACGTCCGACAGAATCATTTCTGCTTGGAATGTAAACAAACCGGAGAAATAACAGTAGCAATTTGTGAATAATAATAATTATTATTATTATTATTGAAAAATAAAAAAGATAAATTCTTACCATATACTTTGATGGTGGTGTAGTGGTTAGCGCTGTCGCCTCACAGCAAGAAGGTCTGGGTTTGAGCCCCGTGGCCGGCGAGGGCCTTTCTGTGTGGAGTTTGCATGTTCTCCCCGTGTCCGCGTGGGTTTCCTCCGGGTGCTCCGGTTTCCCCCACAGTCCAAAGACATGCAGGTTAGGTTAACTGGTGACTCTAAATTGACCGTAGGTGTGAATGTGAGTGTGAATGGTTGTCTGTGTCTATGTGTCAGCCCTGTGATGACCTGGCAACTTGTCCAGGGTGTACCCCGCCTTTCGCCCATAGTCAGCTGGGATAGGCTCCAGTTTGCCTGCGACCCTGTGCCTGTGCTTGAATGCCACAGTCTATCTGAGTATTGTTACTGACCATGTGCTTCCCTTCATGGCCAGTAACAATAATCAGATAGACTGTGGCATTCAAACAATGATTGATTGGTATTATTGGGTCAAAAGGGTGCCAAGAAAACATTCTCCACATCATGACACCAACTCCACCAGCCTGGACTATTGACACAAGGCAGATTGGGTCCATGGATTCATGCAGTTGGTGCTGAATTCTGACCCTACCATGTCTGTGCCTCAGCAGGCATCAAAATTCATCAGACCAGGCAATGTTTTTCCAGTCTTCAGCTGTCCAGTTTTGGTGAGTCTGTGCCAACTGCAGCCTCAGCTTTCTGTTCTTGGCTGACAGAAGTGGAACCTGATGTGGTCTTCTGCTGTTGGAGCTCATCCACCTCAAGTTTCAACGTGTTGTGCATTCTAAGATGCTTTTCTGCTCACCACAATTGTATAGAGTGGTTATCTGAGTTACTGTAGTCTTTCTGTCACCTCAAAACCAGTCTGACCATTCCCTGTTGACCAACAAGGCATTTCCATCTGTAGAACTGCTTCTCAGTTGATGTTTTTCCTTTATTGCACCATTCTGAGTAAACTCTAGAGATTGTTGTGTGTCAAAATCCCAGGAGACCAGCCCATCTGGCAACAACAATCATGCCACCATCAAAATCACTGAGATCATATCCCCCCCCCCCCCCCCCCCCCCCAATTCTGATAGGGGTTGTTTTACAATCAGGGTACAAAGTTTGTGTCACAGGGGTCCAAAATTCAAATTGATTCAGACTGGTTCTTGTACCAGTTTTTAAGTGAAGGACAAGTTAAAGAACAGATTTCAGGTAATTTTTTGACATATGTGTGTGGTAGTTTTGTGTAATCTGCTATAAGATAAAGAAGATTAAGTGTAGCTTTAAGCAGGGAGAAACAAATGAAGTGATTCTTGGAGAGGACATTTTTTTTTGACAATTCAGAATCCACTACTTCCATAGTGCTTTTAAATATAAGGCTGTAAGCTTTGTGTTAGTTGTCTCTAATATTTATGTCCCAATATCTTGACCACATTTTAGGATGAAAATAATCATTTTAGATATGTTATTTTATATTGAAAAATTAGCTGTCTCGGAGAGGACTTTTTTTTGACACAATTACATACTAATTTGATCAAAATAGTCTGAAAACTTACTGCCATTCAACATTAAAACTTAACTATGTTTCCAATGATATGGAACCAAATATTTGTTTTATGGTATAAAGAATGATTTAAGTGCATCCCTTTTGGAGCTACCTTTGGTCAAAAAAGCACTTTTTCTAAATGACACGAGTAATTTTGCTAAATATGACATATATTGCCATACAGTCACCAAAAATAATGTTATCACCAAATTTTTTTTTGCATGGTAAATAGAGCTATCACAGGGCTACAATAAACAACCAAGTTTATTTAGTCAAGCCTTTTGATATTGAAGATAATAAGTGTTAAATGTGATTTTTAGCTTGCGTACCCTGATTGTAAAACAACCCACACTCTAAAAAATAATGGGGCCAGTATCGGTTCTTCAGGGCGATGCCATAGAAGAACCTTTTTCAGGGCTTCAAAGAACCGTTCATGCAACAGTTCTTTAAAGAACCATTTAAACCATTTGTTTGAGCAGTGAAGACAGATTTGTGTAAACATAGCCTATGTGCATTGACCAGCAAATGGTAAGAGAATGCCAGGCTCTGAAGAACCATTTCCAATGTGAAGAACCTTTCGCATAATGTAATGGTTCATCACAGAGTTTTGACTCTCCATGGAACCATCCAGAGATTTGAAGAACCACTGAAGCACCTTTATTTTTTAGAGTGCATAGTTGATGTGAACATTGCCTGAGGCTACTGGCCCATATTTGCATTGCACTGCTGCTACATGACTGGTTGATGACTCTACTTGACTCGACTCGACTTGACTCCAGAGCAACATACAACATACCCAGACGAGCCGTTGGGTGCCTTGCTCAAGGGCACTTCAGCCATTCCTGCTGGTCCAGGGAATCAAACCAGCAACATTTTGGTCCCAAAGCTGCTTCTCTAACCATTAGGCCATGGCTTCCCCCCATGATTAGACAATTGCATGAATGGGTAGGTGTACAGATGTTCCTCATAAATCCTTCTAGAAGTCACCCAGTCTTCATGTGAAAAATCCCATGATTCAAATCTAGACACGTTTTTAGACAATACACATCATATTTCACACATTTTCACTTGTAGTGCTTCTCATTTTCCATGTGATTGTTCCAAATGAATCATTTAGTTGAATGAATGTTTCAATTTCCACAGGTGATTTTTTTTTACACAAAATTATTTCACATACAATTTGTTAGGTTTATATGTAGGTTTATATAAGTATTATTCTTGACCAAGAAGGCAGTAATTTATTTGTGACAAAATTAAGGATTAATTTTGTTCAGTTAAAATGACCTTATGTCTCGGCTGGACATTGTTTGGGAACATTTTGTTTATTTTGATATGAAATGTGTATTGTTGATCAGAGATGTGTTTAGATGGCGACAGGGTCTGCGATGATATCACACACCCCCACAATGGCCTTTGATATCACACACAACCACAGCTGCACAAAGAGTAAAGACTTTATATTTTTAAGATCCTTTATTATTTTGGACTATTGCATATACTATGGCAGTGATTTAGATTTAATTGTTAGATCTAAGATGCATTCAATTATTTAAGTTAGTTTTATAGTTTTAAGTTAGTTTTATAATTACAGAATATAATTTAGGATTGTTAAAGACATATTCTTATTTGTTATTTTGCTTATGATTGTCTTACTACATATTGATGAAATCAAGATGTAATTTGCTGACTTAGCACTTAACACACATTCATGTGTTAAGAATTTATGAGCTTTTCATCCTTTAGCTTTTAGATCTTTTAAACTATTTCTGTTGGCATTAATTTCTGACTTCGTAGACTAGACATATTATCTGTGTTTAAAAATTCCATCACCATCTTAAGTACATATTGCCCTATGATATATCTGACCTGAAGGGGTGTACGTAAGCAAAGACCTTTAAAATCTGTCTGTACCTTGCTATCATGTCATATCATCAGAAATATGTCATTATGTTATGATTTACACACACACATACATCTGAACATTCCATCAGAACAGTGATGTAATTAAGATGTGACACACACACACACACATAGACACAGATATCAAAATGATGTCACTCACTCACACCCCTCCATAGACACACACATACACACATTCATGCACACACACACAGATATCAAACAGTGATGTCATTTACACACAGATAACACTCGTATATAATAACCCTCTGTATTCTTGTCCAAATTGGGGGGAACTTGCGAATAAAGATGTGAACTACATTGGGGTTCCTGTCTTTCTTTGCGACTAACCCCCCCAGACGTCTGGGTGACACGAGGGCGGGGTCCCGAGAAGTAAGTTGACCGTTTCCGACTGGGTGAACCCCAACACAATTTTTTCACGTGATACATGTAAATAATATTTTTCACATACTATTCACATGATGTCACGTGTTCAATTGAGATCATGTACAATACACCTTTGGATGTTTTTGCCATGCAGTTGCGTATTACTCATATGATTACATGTGGAAAAACATATGATGCCATGAAAATTTTCCTTAAGGGAAAGTGAATATGATATGAAATGTGTCCCATCAACTATAGCACTTGGTGCACTTTTTTTTTTTAAAGTTGAAGTCAGTACAGGCCTCATGCTCCTCGTGGTGGTGGTATTGGTGGTCGACATTCCCGGTTCATGCAGAGGTGACTCTTTTGTGAGGCCAGTGTCTGGGTGAAGGCGGAACACACTCTGGGTGGGAGTGAGTAGCTCCATTCTCAGTGCATGTGCCATTTAAAGGCAGTAGTGCTCAGCAGGAATGTGCGTCCTGCACTGTGCGCTGCGAGGCGCGCTTTATTTTTAACTGTTAGGGCGGGTCGAGAGCGTGGAGCTGCACTCAGTCCCCATGTCGCTGTCCCCGGCCTCAGCGCCTCACCCTGGATTAGAACACACTTAACCTACAGTTAACGGATTTCTTTCTACTATACACTGAAGAGGAAACTGCCAATAATATTTCAAAATCTCAAAAATTGGTAAGTCTTTCTTTTTAATTTCTTAATTGCAATTCAGAATGTTCATAAGACATTCATTTATTAAAATAACGTGTAAGGCTAATGTATATTATTTAAAAAAGAAACTACATGTGTATTATTGCACTGTAGTACTGTAGGTTACAATTATGCCATGCTCTATTCTGACTTTTTTAATAGTTACACACTATTTACTATTTATATGGATTTTATTATTGATTGTTGGAGTTGAAGTTGAACTTTTTCTCCATAACGCTGACAGTTGTTACGTGGCTACTTGTTGGTCAACAAAAGTATAGTTTGTCGTTTTAATATTACACACATCTCCCTTTTTTCCATTTTTATCCCCAATTTAACGCACATATTCTGCTATTAAAGTTTAAAGTGTAACAGCACAAGGGCAGAAATAGCATGCTCTTAGCTCCAAAGGCCCCCCTCCCTCTCACTCACACTCACTTACTCACACTTACACACATTCTCTGTCTATTAAATAAACAGTATGGCTTCACAATATCAGGGAAAGTAAAACAGCCCTGTTTTATCGCCAAGCTTTGAAATAACAAAGAAATTCGGCATGCCTGCTGTACCGTCCTCACCTTATAAGGACACCCTGTAGTCCGCACATGTATGTTATGAGCTTAAATCTACACTGAATTACATTAACAACCTGTTGACTGTTGTTTGGAATATTCCAGGATTAGTCTAAGATTGATTTGTTCCATTTTGCTTCTCCTAGCTACTAGCTTGCAGCCTTTATTGGAACACACTTGTGCCGTATTAACCCCTTGATGTCACAGTTTACCACTCAGTTATTCATAACAAAACTCAGTAACTACCATCATCTATTCACTAACTATAGTGAAACGAATAAAAATGCGTGTAGCTCCTGACCCAGTGACAGGTCCTGGAAGTATTATAGGGGTTTAATCACAATCACATCACAAGGTCATGTTTGATTTTCCATCTATGTGATATCATTTTGGTTCACGCACTTTATTCCTATTTTGACTTGTCTGCTGTTACAGCACAGTTTGCTTATCAGGATTCAATGATTAATGTTTTATTGGCTAACTTCATGCCAGTAATACTGATCAACGATTTCTGTAGAAAACAGAGCACTCAGTGCCAGGTTGTAGTTCTTCATACAGCAGCACACGAGGGCATCCAAACCACGCCTGTCTCTAGTTTCACTACTTCATCATCACACGCGTCAGAAATATTCCACAACTGTCTCCTGCTTCGTAGCTAGTGTACAACAGTTCGCTCGGCATGGTAAAAATATCAGCCAATTCATCACACGTTTCATACACAGACTATCTTCATCAACATCGATTTAGAAGTTGAACTAGTAATCGAATATTTTTTCAGTTACTCTGATATTTTTACGTCAGGACATTAGACCGGATCTTCCTGTCGAGATGGCAGGAGCTACAGTATGTCACATGCCTTTTCTTTAACCATAAACGTAAGTACAGTTGCAGAGAGCAGGCTGATGGAGCAGGAGTCGACTCTGTAGGCTGTGATAAGGGGATTCCTGCTGAGGGAGGGAGCATCATTCTTTGATAACATCCTCTCTGCAGCCTCCTGATACAGAAGAGCAAGTGAAAGAAACGCTCCTCCACCTCCACCAGGGCCTCTTCTCTCAACCTGTTATTCTCTTTCTTCTCTCCTTCTTGCATTATACAATAGCTATATGATAATTGGGTCATGATTATCATCAGTGGAAGAGATAAGCTTATTGTGCTTTATTAAAGCTGATAATATTATGATTCATGCTTAGTTTGGTGTTTTATAAAATAGTCGTAGGGTTGAGGAGTTAGCTAAAAGGATATATATTTAGCTAAGCATGAGATAGACATGGTTAATTTTTAGAGACAATTAATCGTATACCGTGGTCTCAAAAAAGATTTCGGAAAGTTAAGCCACGATTGTGGCAAAGGCAGGAATTTCACGAAATTAGAAAACATAAAATTTTCAAGCAAAACATTTCCCCCCCACCAAAAAATGGATGGTTATGTTGAAAAACAGTCAAAAAACTTCAAAATTTGACAAAAAAAAGTATTTGGACACTAAATAGTGGCTTCATTGAAGATCACCGTTAGCGTGTTTCAGTATTTAGTTTGCCATCCTTTGTTCTGCAGAACTTCCTGACAGTGTCTGGGCATTGAATCAACCACTTTCTGTAACACTTGTGGTGGACTTTTCCTCCAAGATTCAACCAACAAAACGTTCAGTTCATCCACACTAGAGCATCCACTATCTGCTAATTTCTTCTCTGTTGCATCTCACGCTCTAGCTGCTCTATTGGGTTTGGGCTCTGAGAGGGCCACTGTAAGACTTCAATTTTCCTTTGGTGAAGTCTTTGTTTTAAAAGGCTGCTGGAGTGCTTTGGATTATTATCCTGTTGAAAAATCCACTTTTGTCACCAAATTGCCTGTGTACACACTTCTGACTTCATGATGCCATCAATGAACACAAGCTCATTAACACAGAGTAACTGTAAGCAAAACAGCCCCAGATTTTGACATTTGCACCTCTGCACTTTATAGTAACCCATATTAACCATTCTGCTTTCACATCCACTGAAGTAAAATTTAGATTGCTCTAAAAAGAAGACAATTCTCTAGAAGCCGCTATCTGTCTCTGTCTGTCTGTCTGTCTGTACATGTTCTGTTGCAAATTTTGACCTTGCTTTCTCATTCTTGAGGCTGAAGAATGGTTTATGCCACATTAATCTTCCTCTGTACTCATACTTGTTGATTCTGTTTTGAATAGTTTGTGCTCTAGCTGTATTTGATAAATCTCGTTAATGTCTGAAGCGAGCCTGGCTCCAGTTTCTCTGCCGTTTTTTTTTTTTTTCTTGATTTTACTCAGAATTATCCTGCCCAGTCTGCTGGTGGTCTGTCCTCTATGTTGTCTTTTTTTCATTTGAATTTTTTTTTTAATCAAGATATCAATCTGTGGAGAAAGTAAGAGTTCAGTGTGTGTGTGTGTGTGTGTTTTTCCCCCTGGTCCGGCCTTCTTTGTGCAAACAGATGATTCTTGACCTTTTCTCAAAAACTATTTCCCTCTTCTTAGCAATTTTTGCAATTACTTTTAACCAACTAGTCCCAATGTAGGGCGGCACGGTGGTGCAGTGGTTAGCGCTGTTGCCTCACAGCAAGAAGGTCCTGGGTTCGAGCCCCGGGGCCGGCGAGGGCCTTTCTGTGTGGAGCTTGCATGTTGTGTCCGTGTGGGTTTCCTCCGGGTGCTCCGGTTTCCCCCACAGTCCAAAGACATGCTGGTTAGGTTAACTGGTGACTCTAAATTGACCGTAGGTGTGAATGTGAATGGTTGTCTGTGTCTATGTGTCAGCCCTGTGATGACCTGGCGACTTGTCCAGGGTGTACCCCGCCTTTTGCCCGTAGTCAGCTGGGATAGGCTCCAGCTCTCCTGCGACCCTGTAGAAGGATAAAGCGGCTTGAGATAATGAGATGAGATGAGTCCCAATGTAATTTATAGTGCATGTGTGTAGTCAGTTATATTTAATTTCATACACGTCATATATATAACATTATAGTTTTCAGGAAAGGTTTTGCTTAATAAGCATGATTATGGTATCTTTTTTTTTTAATTTGACATGTTTTGTAATACCATTAAATCATACATTTGAAAGCCTGGCTTAAGTGTCCAAATACTTTTAGGGCCATTGTGTCACAAGTCCTGCCTTTGTAGTGACTGTGGCTCATATAGTCCAGAAGATTAAGTCTCTAATTTGAAGCCACTGCATGATTAAAAGGTGCTGAATCAAAGCTTTTACACATGGCTGAATCCTGAAATAAGCAGTCATGTACGTTAGCTCAAAACACATAGTATGTGACAAAGATGTTCGTAAAATTCTGTGTTATTTTACTTTGAGGGGTTGCCCAGCCCCTGTGTTGGGTGATAAGGGTAGGAAAAAGCAGCATGCCTCTGAAAGATAGAGCTATCTTCGTCACATACGTTCACCCATCACGCCACAGACGTCCATGCACGTACTCTGAAAATGCTGGCCTATTCAGATGTCAGTGTTTAATGCCTAATGTGAAGAGCATAGCTATGTGTTGCTAAGTTGTTTGATCATTCTGTAGTCGTTTTGCTACTTGTCCCAATAAAAATGTCAAAGATTCATGTGTTTAATGAAAGCAGAATTGGACTAGACCATGTACAAACATCTTCAGCATGAAGTAATCTGCAATATGAGTCATTTCAATGATTTTGGACCCTGCAGTTTGGCAGAAAAAGAAATGAAAAGGTCTCTTCTGTCTTTTCAGGTCATCCGTTAGCCCCATTCCACATTGCTCTGAGGTCGTCTAGCCCTCCCACCCCTTTCAGCAGCCATGACCACCACCATGGACTTTGACAATGCTGATATCCCACAGCAGCACAGCCGTATCAACACACGCTTTGAGCTGCCTGATGATGAGCTGGACAACGACAACAGTAAAGCTCGGCTCTACGAGCGTTCACGCATCAAAGGTCTTGCAGGTGAGTTTTGTATGATGTGGCTTACAGGGCCATTTTGGGTGATAACACATTTTGAGAACTTTAAAAAAAAATACTTTAAGTATCTTAGACTAAAATGCTTACGTCTAAGACAAACCTGAACCACGACAACCGAACCCTTTCCCCACATACTTATTTCCTCCCCCATTGCTTCTCCAGCCAGCTATCCCAGATCTCTGCTACATGCCCAGCGTTCTTTAGTGTGATAGAGCTGGACAGCTGCCCTGCCTGTCCACGTCCAAGGCTTGAAGCAATGAGAGTGTGTCATTGCTGCTACACCTGTGACATGGCTGCTCTGAAAATGGAGCCTTAAAATAGCTTTGTGCAAGGCCGGAGTTCTAGTCCTTGCAAGTGGACTATGCAAGATACGTATAGAATTCAGGACACTTCTGAGACATTTATACAGTATATTTAATTTATTAGATGATAGTTATTTTATGTATTATCTCCCATCTCTACATTTTATATTCCCAAAATGTCTATATTTAATGTGTCATTATTCATCCATCCATCGATTATCTGTACCGCTTATCTGTCAGGGTTGCAGGGAAAGCTGGAACCAATCCCAGCTGACTTTAGGCCAGAGGCAGGTTACGCCCTGGACACAGAGCTAACACAGAGACAAACAACCATTCATTCTCACATTCACACCTATATGGACAAGAGTAGACAGATGACCTAATCTGCATGTCTTTAGACTGTAGGAGGAAACCGGAGCACCCAGAGGAAACCCACACAGGCACGAGGAGAACATGCAAACTCCATACAAAAAAGCTCCAGTCAGCTGCCAGGTTTAAACTCAGAACCTTCTTGCTGTGAGGCGACAGTGTTAACCACTGCACCACCGTGACATTCATTCATTCATTCAAATGTTATTTTCTCATTTGTTCATCTTTATATTACATTACATGGCATTTAGCAGATGCGCTTATCCAGAGTGATGTACAAGTGCAAAAGTCAGGTCCTAGAAGTGCTGAATTTCTAGACAAGAAAGTTCAGGGGCCAACTGAACAAGTGACAGAATAACACTAAGTGTAATATTCTGTTGAAGTACCAACGATCAGCAAACAGCTAAGGAAAACAATTCAATCTTACAAATAAGCAGACAAAGTACAATGAAATAGAGAAAAATAAAACTCCAACGGGGCGGCATGGTGGTGTAGTGGTTAGCGCTGTCGCCTCACAGCAAGAATGTCCTGGGTTCGAGCCCCGCGGCTGACGAGGGCCTTTCTGTGTTGAGTTTGTATGCTCTCCCTGGGTCTGCGTGGGTTTCCTCCGGGTGCTCTGGTTTCCCCTACAGTCCAAAGACATGCAGGTTAGGTTAACTGGTGACTCTAAATTGAGCGTAGGTGTGAATGTGAGTGTGAATGGTTGTCTGTGTCTATGTGTCAGCCCTGTGATGACCTGGCGACTTGTCCAGGGTGTACCCCGCCTTTCGCCCGTAGTCAGCTGGGATAGGCTCCAGCTTGCTTGCAACCCTGTAGGACAGGATAAGTGGCTACAGGTAATGGATGGATGGATAGATGGAAAACTCCAACGGGGCAGTACGGTGGTGTAGTGGTTAGCACTGTCGCCTCACAGCAAAAAGGTCCTGGGTTCGAGCCCAGCAGCCGACGAGGGCCTTTCTGTGTGGAGTTTGCATGTTCTCCCCCACTGCACTCCTCTGGGTGCTCCAGTTTCCCCCACAGTCCAAAGACAGACAGGTTAGGCTAATTGGTGGCTCTAAATTGGCTGTAGGTGTGAATGGATGACACATGACAGGGTGTACCCCACCTCTCGCCCATAGTCAGCTGCAGCCATGTGCAGGATAAACGGCTACAGATAATGGATGGATGGAAAACTCCAACAGCTAACTCCAGGGTAGACAATACACAGCCTGGTTTGATCATGACTGATACATGTTATACAGTAGGCAAGGAAGCAGTAACTGCTTAAGTAAGTGCTTTATCCTGGTTCTGTTCATGGCGAATCTGGAGCATATCCCAGTAACACCGGACGCAAGGAGTGATGTACCCTGGCTAGGACTCATCAAAATTTTAATTATTGACATTTTATATAATCATTATGTTCTTATAGGAATAAGAATGATGTTCTCCTTTTCCTGGGTCTCTATTTACATGAACACTAATTTTATGTTAGTGCCTGAGCATGAGGTAAAGTGGGAAATTGTGGGATTGAGGGATTGTGGATTGCCACCCTTAAACCAAAATTACACCCTTGCATGTACACTAAGCATTTTAGTGACTTATTGATTTATTAAACGTTTGTGAATTTGTGGTAAATCTTCACTGCTCACATCCCGTGACACTGTAACAGGGTTTCTTATTTTGGAAGGAGAGGCAGAAAAACTTGGCTGTTTTGTGTTGCTGTGATGCTTCTCCAGCCTGTCTTTAAGGTGCATGCATGCTGCTGCAGTAGAGAGCTGGTGTAATGTACTCAGCACGTGCACTGATCGTTATTTAATGCAATTAGAGTTTACTGACAAAGAGCCAGAGAGACAAGCAGACAGACTGTGAGTGAGAGGTACGATCTTTAGTGCTGGTCATCAAACATCTTTCAAAACAAGAGAACAAAATGACTATTTCACATTATATACAGTTGTAAATATATATTTGAGTTGATTTTGGTGTTAGCTATAGCTTTCTGAACCTTACATACAGCTTTCTGAATTCTTACATTTTATTTTTATCACTTGTGATCACAGATATAGAGCTTGCAAGTGTATATATATATATATATATATATATATATATATATATATATATATATATATATATATATATATATATTTCCTGCACACTTTGATCTATCGTTTTATACAATATTTATGTGTTTTGAGAAGTCTGTATTAATGAATACAGGCTTTTTGAAACATGCAAACACATACTTCCCATATGATGACATCATGTGTTTGTGCAAAGGAGGAAGTGAGCTAGGATATAGTATATGCATGAGTTGGGTGCTGGAGAAGCTGCTTCTTGCACTGAGTAAAAACAGGGAAGGAGGGAGGGAGAATGGAAGAGGAGGAGGACTCAAAGACAGAACAGAGGACGCGATAGACTTTGCGTCTTTCAGGCTGACCCACAGAGGAGTGTGCAGCGCCGGCTGATGATGAGCAGCCCTTGTCTGTGTCACACCATGCCTGTGAGTCAGAGCCAGCTGCCAGAGGTGAAGCTCAGCCTGAAGAGCAGCAGAGAGGTCAGTTCAGTCCGCTCCAATGCCTACTCCTCAGGAAAAGAACCCCCCATCCGCATCAGCACTCAAGCCACCAGAAGCAGGAGCACACCGCCTGTGTCCAGAGTTCGACGTAGCGAGAACAAAGCAGCACCCAAGACTAACGGACACACCAAGCATGAACCCAAGAATTTGCCTGAGAGGAACAGCACTTTACAGGGCATTCCACCAACCCAAGCCCCCTTAACGGTCTTTGCTGCCTCCTCCTCATCATCATCCTCATCCTCTTCTTCCTCATCCTCCTATACTTCAAGACTATCTCGACCTTCGCCCCCGCAAAAACCTTCTTTGTCCTCATCATCCTCTTCGCAAAGTATGAAACGCACCCGCTGGCTAAGCCACAGCACCTCCAACATCTGCTTCAACTCCATCTTAGACGGGAGGTTCAGACAGCTTCAAGGTAAAGCTCTTCTTTGGCTGCATCCTATGGCTGCCTATCTCCCCCTCCCTGAGACAAAGGATAGCATTCCATCCCCTGCCATGTCCAACTTCCCTGTGCCCCTTTAAGGTTCGGTAGTTAGGTGAGTTTGTTTGTGCTGTTTTTTGTGGAGGGCAAAATCTGTTGTGCTTGGTAAGTGCTTGTTTACATTATTGCATTCACATTAAATATTTAATGGTGTTGTGGTTGAACAGCGTGCTGGGATACCAGGTTTAAGAAAACAGTGATGGTGTTTCAGTAAAGATACTTTACACTATGCTATATTGGTCATTAAATGTTATTCATAAATGTTACAAGATTTTGTTCATGTAGGGCAGGAGGGACCATACGCTTTTCAATAGGGCTATATTAGACCATATCAAAATACCTGAGGGCCAGTCAGTCTTGGACAAAATATTATTAATAATAAAAAAAAGACAAAATTTAGAGTGATCTACTTTTCCCCAACAAACACTGATTTAATAAAATACAGAAGATATTTTAACAAGTTTATTTTAACTCCAGTAGTTTCCCTGACAGCAGCACGGTGGTGTAGTGGTTAGCACTGTCACCTCACAGCAAGAAGGTTCTGGGTTTGAACCCAGCGGCCGGCGAGGGCCTTTCTGTGTGGAGTTTGCATGTTCTCCCCGTGTCTGCGTGGGTTTCCTCTGGGTGCTCCGGTTTCCCCCACAGTCCAAAGACATGCAGGTTAGGTTAATTGGTGGCTCTAAATTGACCGTGCATGTGAATGGTTGTGTGTCTCTATGTGTCAGCCCTGCGATGACCTGGCGACTTGTCCAGGGTGTACCCCGCCTCTCGCCCGCAGTCAGCTGGGATAGGCTCCAGCTTGCCTGCGACCCTGAACAGGATAAGCGGTTATGGATAATGGATGAATGGATAGTTTCCCTGACTAAATAATTTAATACTTCCACTGTCACGGCAGTACTTTGTGATTAATTCTGATTGTTTTTTTGAAATGCTAATTTTTCTGCAGCTTGTGGAAAAATATTGATGATTCATTTGCATATTCAACCCTGATTCCAAAAAAGTTGGGACAAAGTACAAATTATAAATAAAAACTGAATGCAATGATGTGGAAGTTTCAAAATTCCATATTTTATTCAGAATAGAACATAGATGACACATCAAATGTTTAAACTGAGAAAATGTATCATTTAAAGAGAAAAATTAGGTGAGTTTAAATTTCATGACAACAACACATCTCAAAAAAGTTGGGACAAGGCCATGTTTACCACTGTGAGACATCCCCTTTTCTCTTTACAACAGTCTGTAAACGTCTGGGGACTGAGGAGACAAGTTGCTCAAGTGTAGGGATAGGAACGTTAACCCATTCTTGTCTAATGTAGGATTCTAGTTGTTCAACTCTCTTAGGTCTTTTTTGTTGTATCTTCCGTTTTATGATGCGCCAAATGTTTTCTATGGGTGAAAGATCTGGACTGCAGGCTGGCCAGTTCAGTACCCGGACCCTTCTTCTACGCAGCCATGATGCTGTAATTGATGCAGTATGTGGTTTGGCATTGTCATGTTGGAAAATGCAAGGTCTTCCCTGAAAGAGACATCGTCTGGATGGGAGCATATGTTGCTCTAGAACCTGGATATACCTTTCAGCATTGATGGTGTCTTTCCAAATGTATAAGCTGCCCATGCCACATGCACTAATGCAACCCCATACCATCAGAGATGCAGGCTTCTGAACTGAGCGCTGATAACAACTTGGGTCGTTCTTCTCCTCTTTAGTCCGAATGACACGGCATCCCTGATTTCCATAAAGAACTTCAAATTTTGATTCGTCTGACCACAGAACAGTTTTCCACTTTGCCACAGTCCATTTTAAATGAGCCTTGGCCCAGAGAAGACGTCTGCGCTTCTGGATCATGTTTAGATATGGCTTCTTCTTTGAACTATAGAGTTTTAGCTGGCAACAGTGGATGGCACGGTGAATTGTGTTCACAGATAATGTTCTCTGGAAATATTCCTGAGCCCATTTTGTGATTTCCAATGCAGAAGCATGCCTGTATGTGATGCAGTGCTGTCTAAGGGCCCGAAGATCACGGGCACCCAGTATGGTTTTCCGGCCTTGACCCTTACGCACAGAGATTCTTCCAGATTCTCTGAATCTTTTGATGATATTATGCACTGTAGATGATGATATGTTCAAACTCTTTGCAATTTTACACTGTCGAACTCCTTTCTGATATTGCTCCACTATTTGTCAGCGCAGAATTAGGGGGATTGGTGATCCTCTTCCCATCTTTACTTCTGAGAGCCGCTGCCACCCCAAGATGCTCTTTTTATACCCAGTCATGTTAATGACCTATTGCCAATTGACCTAATGAGTTGCAATTTGGTCCTCCAGCTGTTCCTTTTTTGTACCTTTAACTTTTCCAGCCTCTTATTGCCCCTGTCCCAACTTTTTTGAGATGTGTTGCTGTCATGAAATTTCAAATGAGCCAATATTTGGCATGAAATGTCAAAATGTCTCACTTTCGACATTTGATATGTTGTCTATGTTCTATTGTGAATACAATATCAGTTTTTGAGATTTGTAAATTATTGCATTCCACTTTTATTTACAATTTGTACTTTGTCCCAACTTTTTTGGAATCGGGGTTGTATTTTATGGTTATATTTTAACTGAATTTAGTGATGTAATATCAGTGACATTTAATGTTACCCAAAAGGGTTGAGCACCCAAAGTCTTTAGAAAACTATAACCTTTTGAATTTAGTTAAATTATGAAAGTAAAAGTAAAAGAATTATGAAAGTAAAAGAAAAAGATGTCAGCTTCAAATCAGACACTTGTTTTAGGTACTGAAGATAAATTACTGCCCCTTTCTTCAAGGAACCGAGAAAAGTGATAAAATATCAGCTAACTATCAACAGCTTTATTCCTAATCTATCAAATGTTAGCTATCATGATAATGCTAATGTTACAAACTAGCTGAGTGATCATAGCTAGGTGTCACGGTACAAATTGCCTTGGTAAATACAAAGCTTACATCACAATAGATGACAGTGATGGGTAATAGGTCTAATGCTTTCTGTCACATGTTGAAGTTTCGATGTGTTAGGAATTTAGATCAACTCTGTGAAGTTGTCTGATGCTACGTAACAGAGTACAGAGTCTGATGCTACATACAGTGATTGTAATTTTTTTACTCCCGACCTCTACTTCCTGCTTATAAACAATTCCTTGTACTTATGCTGGCAAAGATTGTATGAAGCATATTTATCGCCATTAACTATGTGTTTAAAAGGGTGTTAATGATTTCTAATGCATTCCAGACAAGCATTATGGAGAGAAAAAAAACAGCTATGCTGACATTTAGCTAATGTTACCAAGCTAGTACACAGTACGAGCACAGTTTTGGTAGCTTAGTGGCCTGGCTAAACAATCTAGATGTTTTTCAATCCCTAAATGAATTTGTTTATTTGGCTTCATGTGAAAATTGTAATTACTTCTGTGCATAATGATGAGATAACGATGTTAGTGGCAGTTTCCTTTATTGGCTTTACATAAAAACATCGCTTTTCAATCTTCCTTTTTTCTACTTCTCTATTCCACCTCTCTCCTTCCACTGATTATTATAGTGAAATGTCAACTATACTGTGACCTCCAATCACCCTGTTGGACATATTAGCATTTCACTCAGTTAACTACAAGTTAGCATTTAGTGATGGACACTAATAAATTTTCTGAATGGTTTTACAGCAAACGCTGACTGTAGTGCAAAACACAGTCTTGTTCAGTACAAGGAAAATCCATCAGTATAAATAATTCATTGGCCCGTCGTTAGAGCTCAGGAAGAGAGTTCAGCCCAAGCCATGCTAGGATCCAACCGAGAACAGCCAGAACGATGCACTTGACAAGAACTGAGGGATGATAAAAAATACAGAAGCCATGCTTGCTTACAGCTACACAGTGAGGCAGTTGGCAGTTAGAATGATTTTGGCTTTCTATCCTGGAGTAAGTTTAACAGATGGACTGAAATACCAGGATGTATAAATAATGATGTTCATGCAGACAGGGCCAAAAAATCTTAATCTGCATCATACAATAAGTTAGTGTCATAATGTAATTGTCATAACCTTTTCAGGTGTTGATGGTCAGGATTGGTGTGTTTTGTAGTGGCTTATAGTGCTGTAGCTCCCCTTCCTCTCTAATATGATTTATTCAGAACTTTCATTTCCTTCATGTAAAAATCTGTTGTGTTAGGTTTTTTGGGACATGGGGAGTGGGTGGGAAGAGTGACATATGAGCCAAATATGGTTTGACGATGCTTCTGCAGCGTGCACTGTTTTTCTGTAGTTTGAGGGTTAATGGGGGTAGGCTAGTGTCTCATGGGTTTCAGGGAGGATACGCTTAAAAGCATGGGTTCTTACTCTCAGGCTCTGTACCCTGTTCTAATGTTTTCCATCCAAATGCAATTTTTCTGCAGTACTATTAGATGCATTCTCTCTCTCTCTCTCTCTCTCTCTCTCTCTCTCCTCTCTCTCCTCTGCCTGACTTCTGTTGTCATGAGATGAGGACTGAATCATTTATAAAACTCTTCTTAATTATGCACTTTAACTTAATATCTTGTCTAGATGGAAAAGGAGAAACATGATGGAGAGATATAAATAAGACCATCATTTGAAACAATGCAAATATTACTGTACATTCATATTTGTTACTAATACGTAAGATGTCAAACCCAATGGTGGGAGGATCTGTGAGCTTTCTAAGCTGACATATCATCTTTGGGAATTGTATTTTGCTTTTGCTTGCATTTGCTCAGTCCAGTTTGGGAAGCCCCTGTGGTCCACTTATTTCATAAAAGCAACAATAAAAAAAAATGTGTGTCACAAGGAAAGGCAAAATCTACACCTACATGCATATTTCTGTTTATCGCAGAAACACATTCCTCAGCATATAATATCTGTGTGTACTTTTAAGGCCCCAAAGTCATAAATCTATGTTAAAAATGAACATATGGATGGGGGAAAACAAGTAAGCACTTTTAGACTAGCTACGTAGGTTGGATTAATAGTTTCCTCTCACTCTGCCTACCAGATGAGCGAGAAGATGTGCAAAAAAAGACCTTCACAAAATGGGTAAACTCCATCCTGGCTCGAGTCAACTGCCGTATCTCAGACCTTTATCTTGACCTGCGGGACGGGAGGATGCTCATTAAATTACTTGAGGTTCTGTCGGGTGAAAAGCTGGTGAGTATCTGCTGATACACCTAGACTGAATTGAATAAGACGTTAATGTTCAGACAGTTATCTTTCAGCACCCTGTAGCCTATTTCTGCATTTTCTAGCCCAGGCCCACAAAAGGTCGAATGAGGATTCACTGTCTGGAGAATGTAGACAAGGCCCTGCAGTTTCTAAGGGAGCAGAGGGTTCATTTGGAGAACATGGGGTCACATGATATTGTAGATGGGAACCACCGTCTTATCCTGGGACTCATTTGGACAATTATTCTTCGCTTCCAGGTGAGCTGAATACACCAGGCTTCAGATTAAAGCGCTCATATAGGAATCTCATTCATTATCTCTAGCCGCTTTATCCTTCTACTGGGTCGCAGGCAAGCTGGAGCCTATCCCAGCTGACTACGGGCGAAAGGCGGGGTACACCCTGGACAAGTCGCCAGGTCATCACAGGGCTGACACATAGACACAGACAACCATTCACACTCACATTCACACCTACGGTCAATTTAGAGTCACCAGTTAACCTAACCTGCATGTCTTTGGACTGTGGGGGAAACCGGAGCACCCGGAGGAAACCCACATGGACACAAGGAGAACATGCAAACTCCGCACAGAAAGGCCCTCGCCGGCCACGGGGCTCGAACCCGGGCCTTCTTGCTATGAGGCGACAGCGCTAACCACTACACCACCGTGCCACCCCTCATATAGGAATGAATTACTTAAATAAAAGTGAGAAACAATCTTCAAGCTATTCAAAAGTCCTGCCACTTATATAGCAGTTTGCCAAGGGACCATTTTTATCCATGCTTCTCAATTTGGATTCACAGCAACAAAACATTTGGATGTACAGTGGATATAAAAAGTGTGCACACCCTGTTAAAATGATAGGTTTTTCTGACGTGCAAAAGTGAGATCACGATAAAAAATTTCAAAACTTTTCCCACCTTTAATGTGACCTATAACCTGTACAATTCAATTGAAAAACAAACAAATCTGTTAGGGGGAAAAACATAAAAAATAAAAAAACGTACAATAAGCTGGTTGCACAAGTGTGCACACCCTTAAACTAATACTTTGTTGAAGTACCTTTTGATTTAATTGCAGCATTCAGTCTTTTTGGGTCAGAGTCTATCAGCCTGCCATATCTAGACTTGGCAATATTTGCCCACTCTTTCTTGCAAAAGTGCTCCAAATCTGTCAGATTGCGAGGGCATCTCTTGTGCACAGCCCTCTTCAGGTCACCCCACAGATTTTCAATTGGATTTAGGTCTGGGCTCTGGCTGGGCCATTCCAAAACTTTTTGGGGGTCATTGCCATGCTGAAAGATGAAATTAATCTTCAGCTTTCTAGCAGACACCTGAAGGTTTTGGGCCAGAACTGACTGGTATTTAGAACTGTTCATAATTCCCTCCACCTTGACTAAAGCCCCTGTTCCAGCTGAAGAAAAACAAACCCAAAACACGATGCTTTCACCATGCTTCACCGTGGGTATGGTGTTCTTTTGGTGATGTGCAGTGTTGTTTTTGCGCCAAACATACAGTACCTTTTGGAAATGTGGTCAAAAAGTTCAACCTTGGTGTTCATCAGACCATAACACATTTTCCCACATACTTTTGGGAGAGTTGATGTATTTATTTTTGCAAAATTTAGCCGGGCCTGGATGTTTTTCTTTGACCCTACCTCATAGTCCAGACATATGGAGAATACAGGAGATTGTTGTCACATGTAGTACACAACCAGTACTTGCCAGAAATTCCTGCAGCTCCTTCAGTGTTGCTGTAGGCGTCTTGGCAGCCTCCTTGACCAGTTTTCGTCTTGTCTTTTCATCAATTTTGGAGGGACGTCCAGTTCTCGGTAATGTCACTGTTGTCCCTTATTTTCTCCACTTCTTGAAGACTGTCTTCACTGTGCTCCATGGTATATCTAATGCTGTGGAATTTTTTTTGTACCCTTTTCCTGACTGATACCTTTCAGCAATGAGATCCCTTTGATGCTTTGTAAGCTCTCTGCGAACCCTGGCTTTTGCTGGAGGATGCAACTGAGTAAATGTCTGAACTTTATTTGGGGTTAATCAGAGTCATTTTAATTGATGGTAGGTGTGAACCCAAAAAGACTGAATGCTGTAATTAAATCAAAAGGTGCTTCAACAAAATATTAGTTTAAGGGTGTGCACACTTACGCAACCAGCTTATTGTACGTTTTTTAATTTTTATGTTTTTCCCCCAATAGATTTGTTTGTTTTTCAGTTGAATTGTACAGGTTATAGGTCACATTAAAGGTGGGAAAGGTTTTGAAATTATTTATCATGGTCTCATTTTTTTTTACATCAGAAAAATCTATCATTTTAACAGGGTGTGTACACTTTTTATATCCACTGTATACTGATAAATAACAGAGTTTGTATTTATTTTTAATCATTACATTTGACTGCCAGTGTATTTTTAGCTCAGCTAGTTTAAACAACATGATCTGCTGCATAATTTAATCCCTCCACATGGAAGAAAAGGAGAGGAGAGGAAAGGAAGTAGCTGGCTACCTTTTCTTTGGTCTGGATTCGGGGGGGGGACCTTGAAAATATAAAAGAAAGTATATCCATTTTTAGCTTTCAATCCTTACATATCTCCCAGGACTGAAGCCTCAATAATATCTAATTCAGTGAAGTTATATGGGACAGTAACATTTTTGATCACTTGGGGTAAATTACAACGAGTATAAATGGTATGGAATAACATACTGATTATCAGCTTATACCCATCTGATTTCCACTTTTTTCCTGTCTCACAGATTCAAGACATTGTATTACCGGTAGGAGAGGCAGACCACATGGGTAAGCAGGAGACACGCTCTGCTAAAGACGCCTTACTGCTCTGGTGTCAAATGAAGACAGCTGGGTAAATGTTATTGGTCATTTCAATGCCATCAGGATATCATATGGGGCATAATATGGGTTTTAATTTGGTAATCTTTTTTTATTCTTAGGTATCCGAATGTAAATATCACCAACTTCACCACAAGCTGGAAGGACGGCTTAGCGTTTAATGCCCTTATACACAAACACAGGTGCAGAGAAACAAAGCAAACTAATCAAATACTCCCCCCCCCAAAAAAAAAGAAAGAATTATCTGCAATACATTTCAATTTCTCAAATTTTGCTAATCCTTCATTCTTTTAGGCCAGATCTGGTTGACTATGGCAAACTCCAAGGGTCCAATCCAACTCACAATCTTCAGCAAGCTTTCAATGTGGCTGACAAAAACCTTGGCATCACCAAGCTCCTGGACCCAGAAGGCAAGAATATACAGTATCAAACACTCTTAATGCAAACAAACCTATATTTTACCATGGTTCTGCTTGAAAGAGATCATCTCTGTGTGTTCTGTTATTTGCAGATGTGTTTACCGAGAACCCAGATGAGAAATCCATCATCACTTATGTTGTTGCTTTCTACCATTACTTCTCCAAGATGAAAGCTCTGGCAGTTGAAGGCAAGCGAGTTGGGAAGGTGAGAGCAGTTCTATTTTTATGGATGTGTTTGGTTTTTGCAGTGTATATGTGATTTATAAAATTCAAACTTGCAATGAAAAGACACGTTGTTGTTCAGGTGCTGGATCATGCTATTGAGACAGAGGAAATGATTCATAAGTATGAGACACTTTCATCAGAGCTGTTAAAATGGATTGAAGAGACCATCATTAAGCTGAACAACCACAAACTCGCAAACTCTCTGAAAGGAGTCCAGCAACAATTACAAGCCTTTAACACATACCGTACTGTGGAGAAGCCTCTAAAGTAAGAGCAAAAATGGACTGTATTTATTATTATTATTATTATTATTATTATTATTATGACCTAGACAATGATGTTGAATTATCTCATATTTAATCCCAACATCAATAAAGATTCCAGGAGAAGGGAAACCTGGAGGTACTGCTCTTCACAATCCAGAGCAGGATGAGGGCCAACAATCAGAAGGTTTACACCCCTAAAGAGGGCACACTGGTGGCAGACATCAACAGGGTGAGACACCTCTTTTTAAATGTTGAGATTTTCTTATTTTCCGATATATGCACACAGTGCTTTCCACAATTATTGGGACCCATTGTAATGATTAGTAAAAAGGGTTAGAAAAAAATCCACCTTTTGGTGAAGTAGCTTCATCTCACACTGAAAAAAAAGAGAAAAATCCAACCTTTAATTCAAATAAATTTATTTAGAGAAAAACAAATCCCTCAACAAGGAATAATTATTAAAAAAAAACAAAAACAAAACACATTTGCCACTATTATTGGCACCCCAGGAAATGATGGTGAACACGAAGTAACTGAAGAACGTTTTCCATTTAAATTGTATACTGTTTAGTTGATTGGAGTGTGTAGGAACTTTCAAGCTGAAATCCATGACTTCCTGATTAACTGGGGTACAAATATGAGGTGACACAGAGGCCAAATTCCCTTAGTCATCTATTATATACAGTGGTACTTGAAAGTTTGTGAATCCTTTAGAATTTTCTATATTTCTGCATAAATATGACCTAAAACATCATCAGATTTTCACACGAGTCCTAAAAGTAGATAAAGAGAACCCAGTTAAAAAAATGAGACAAAAATATTATACTTGGTCATTTATTTATTGAGGAAAATGATCCAATATTACATATCGGTGAGTGGCAAAAGTATGTGAACCTCTAGGATTAGCAGTTAATCTGAAGGTGAAATTAGAGTCAGGTGTTTTCAATCAATCAGATGACAATCAGGTGTGAGTGGGCACCCTGTTTTATTTAAAGAACAGGGATCTATCAAAGTCTGATCTTCCCAACACATGTTTGTGGAAGTGTATCATGGCACAAACAAAGGAGATTTCTGAGGACCTCAGAAAAAGCGTTGTTGATGCTCATCAGGCTGGAAAAGGTTACAAAACCATCTCTAAAGAGTTCGGACTCCACCAATCCACAGTCAAACAACAGATTGTGTACAAATGGAGGAAATTCAAGACCATTGTTACCCTCCCCAGGAGTGGTGGACCAACAAAGATCACTCCAAGAGCAAGATGTGTATAGTCGGCGAGGTCACAAAGGACCCCAGGGTAACTTCTAAGCAACTGAAGGTCTCTCTCACATTTGCTAATGTTAATGTTCATGAGTCCACCATCAGGAGAACACTGAACAACAATGGTGTGCATGGCAGGGTTGCAAGGACAAAGCCACTGCTCTCCAAAAAGAACATTGCTGCTCATCTGCAGATCACGTGGACAAGCCAGAAGGCTATTGGAAAAATGTTTTGTGGACCGATGAGACCAAAATAGAACTTTTTGGTTTAAAGGAGAAGCGTTATGTTTGGAGAAAGGAAAACACTGCATTCCAGCATAAGAACCTTATCCCATCTGTCAAACATGATGGTGGTAGTATTATGGTTTGGACCTGTTTTGCTGCATCTGGGCCAGGACGGCTTGCCATCATTGATGGAACAGTGAATTCTGAATTATACCAGCGAATTCTAAAGGAAAATGTCAGGACATCTGTCCATGAACTGAATGTAAAGAAAAGGTAGGTCATGCAGCAAGACAACGACCCTAAGCACACAAGTTGTTCTACCAAAGAATGGTTAAAAAAGAATAAAGTTAATGTTTTGAAATGACCAAGTCAAAGTCCTGACCTTAATCCAATCGAACTGTTGTAGAAGGACCTGAAACGAGCAGTTCATGTGAGGAAACCCACCAACATCCCAGAGTTGAAGCTGTTCTGTATGGAGGAATGGACTAAAATTCCTCCAAGTCGGTGTGCAGGACTGATCAATAGTTACTGGAAATGTTTCGTTGCAGTTATTGCTGCACAATGGGGTCACACCAGATACTGAAAGCAAAGGTTCACATACTTTTGCCACTCACAGATATGTAATATTGGATCATTTTCCTCAATAAATAAATGACTAAGTACAACCCCGATTCCAAAAAAGTTGGGATAAAGTACAAATTGTAAATAAAAACGGAATGCAATAATTTACAAATCTCAAAAACTGATATTGTATTCACAATAGAACATAGACAACATATCAAATGTCGAAAGTGAGACATTTTGACATTTCATGCCAAATATTGGCTCATTTGAAATTTCATGACAGCAACACATCTCAAAAAAGTTGGGACAGGGGCAATAAGAGGCTGGAAAAGTTAAAGGTACAAAAAAGCAACAGCTGGAGGACCAAATTGCAACTCATTAGGTCAATTGGCAATAGGTCATTAACATGACTGGGTATAAAAAGAGCATCTTGGAGTGGCAGCGGCTCTCAGAAGTAAAGATGGGAAGAGGATCACCAATCCCCCTAATTCTGCACCGACAAATAGTGGAGCAATATCAGAAAGGAGTTCGACAGTGTAAAATTGCAAAGAGTTTGAACATATCATCATCTACAGTGCATAATATCATCAAAAGATTCAGAGAATCTGGAAGAATCTCTGTGCGTAAGGGTCAAGGCCGGAAAACCATACTGGGTGCCCATGATCTTCGGGCCCTTAGACGGCACTGCATCACATACAGGCATGCTTCTGTATTGGAAATCACAAAATGGGCTCAGGAATATTTCCAGAGAACATTATCTGTGAATACAATTCACCGTGCCATCCGCCGTTGCCAGCTAAAACTCTATAGTTCAAAGAAGAAGCCGTATCTAAACATGATCCAGAAGCGCAGACGTCTTCTCTGGGCCAAGGCAACTAGAATCCTACATTAGACAAGAATGGGTTAACATTCCTATCCCTAAACTTGAGCAACTTGTCTCCTCAGTCCCCAGATGTTTACAGACTGTTGTAAAGAGAAAAGGGGCTGTCTCACAGTGGTAAACATGGCCTTGTCCCAACTTTTTTGAGATGTGTTGTTGTCGTCATGAAATTTAAACTCACCTAATTTTTCTCTTTAAATGATACATTTTCTCAGTTTAAACATTTGATATGTCATCTATGTTCTATTCTGAATAAAATATGGAATTTTGAAACTTCCACATCATTGCATTCCATTTTTATTTACAATTTGTACTTTGTCCCAACTTTTTTGTAATCGAGGTTGTATAATATTTTGTCTCATTTGTTTAACTGGGTTCTCTTTATCTACTTTTAGGATTTGTAAGAAATCTGATGATGTTTTAGGTCATATTTATGCAGAAATATAGAAAATTCTAAAGGGTTCACAAACTTTCAAGCACCACTGTGTGTGTGTGTGTGTGTGTGTGTGTGTGTGTGTGTGTGTGTGTGTGTGTGTGTGTGTGTGTGTGTGTGTGCACACTGTGAAAATTGTGCATGCAGACGCTCATCTAAGTTTTCAAATCTGTCATTGCTAAACTCTTGAATATTTTCTATTGTGAATACTATCATTAAAAAGCTTATTTCTGCTTTTCAAAGAAATTAATCTTGTTGAGATCTGTTCAGTACTTTGGACTTTGGGAGTAATGGCAGGCTGAAGTTTGTACAAGAGAGTACACTCTCATATATATATATATATATATATATATATATATATATATATATATATATATATATATATATATAAAATGTGTGCGTGTAATATTAGTAATATCTCATGCTGTATCACACTATTTGTTATTGAGTGCAAAGAATTATCACCTGATCCAGGCATGGGAGCGATTGGAGCGGGCTGAACATGAGCGGGAGAGGGTGCTTAGAGATGAGCTCATCAGGCAGGAAAAGCTTGAACAAATGGCCCGCCGATTTGACAGAAAGGCTGCCATGAGAGAGACCTGGTTGGTGGAGAACCAGAAACTGCTAGCACAGGTAAATTGTGTTGCCAACATGCTTTAGACCAATTTAGGACATGGTTGTTTTGTAGATATTTCATCTACAAGATTGTGATCTTACAATAAGCAATAAATTCAATGAACCTTTACACTCTAGGACAATTTTGGATATGATCTACCAGCAGTGGAGGCAGCAAAGAAAAAGCATGATGCCATTGAAACAGACATTGCTGCTTACGAGGAGCGTGTACAAGCCCTGATGGCCTTGTCCAAAGATCTGGAGGCAGAGAGGTACCATGATGCTAAACGGATTGATGCAAGGAAAGACAGTATCCTAAGGCTCTGGGGCTGCCTCCAGGAGCGTCTGAGAGCTCGCAGGGATCGGCTGGAGAAAAATCTCACCTTGCAAAGAATCTTCCAGGAAATGCTTTACATTATTAAGTGGATAGATGAGATGAAGGTAGAAGGTTTTGATTTGTTCTAAATTTCAAGCTTTAAGCTATATTTATCAGTATTTTTGTATGTTTTCATTGCAAATTAACTAATACTTTTTATCAGGATCGTCTCCAGTCACGTGATTTTGGGAAGCACTTGTTGGAGGTGGAGGACCTCCTGCAGAAGCATGCTTTAATTGAAGCAGATATTGCTGTGCAAGCAGAGAGAGTGAGCTCTGCTAATGCAGCTGCTCTCAAATTTGCAAATGGAGACAGTTAGTAGAACATTTTTTACATTTCCCATGCTATTAGCATGCTGTTATCCTATACTATTATCCTATGCAGTTAGCACCAACGTTTTAAACTTGTTCATTCTTTCTTTGAATGAACAATTCTTATTCATTCTATTAGTAAAAGTTCTTTCTTTCTTTTTGTAAAGTACTTATGAAGTAAAATAATTATACAATCTTTCCAGCTATGTAAATATACATAGTTTCAACTATGATTTTTACAAAATTCTGCTATCTGCCTCCTCAACCAGGCTATAAACCATGTGACCCCCAAGTGATTCAAGATAGGGTACAGCACTTAGACATATGTTATCAGGAGCTGCGTGCACTTGCAGCACAACGCCAGGCCTGTTTGGAGCAGTCTCGTCGTCTATGGAAGTTTTTCTGGGAAATAGCTGAACTGGAGAGCTGGATCCGTGAAAAGGAACACATATTTTCCTCTCTTGACTATGGCAAGGACATGACCAGTGTGCTGGTGCTGCAGAGTAAACACAGTGCTTTTGAAGATGAGCTAGGTGCTCGGTGTGATCACCTGAAGCAGGTGATGGGTGATGGTGAGACGATGGTGAAAGCCAAACATTTTGGTACCCAGAAAGTGCAGCAGCGCATGGATGAAGTCCAGAGGCAATGGCAGCAACTGGAGGAGCTGGCTGCATTCCGCAAACAGAACCTCCAGGACACCCAACGTTTCTTCCAGTTCCAGGGTGACGCTGATGACCTTAAGGCCTGGTTGTTGGATGCCATCCGTCAGATGAGCACTGAAGATATTGGGCATGAGGAGTACACCACTCAGATGTTGCTCAAGAGGCATCGTGTCCTGAATGACGAGGCAGTTAAGAATGGAGCCACCATTGATGCTTTGACCAAACAGGCCAATTCATTGCCCGAGGAGCTAAAGAACACACCTGACATCCAACGACGACTGAAAGACATTAGGGATCTGTACATGGAGCTCTTGTCTCTCTCAGACCTGCGACAGAAGAAGCTAGAGGACACTCTGGTACTGTACACTATTTTCAGTGAGACAGATGCCTGTGAGCTCTGGATGGGTCAGAAAGAGACATGGCTGGTCGGGTTAGAAACACCAGAGAAGTTGGAAGATCTAGAGGTTGTTCAGAATAGGTATGTGCATGTTTCAAGCCCACCCTGGTTGGAATGTGTCATGTATGTCATGGTGGAGTGGTATTTAGTACTTCTAATTTTAAGAACATATGGGCATTACTGACACGCATGCCATTCCATTGCGAATTCCGCATTCCAGAAGCTGCATTACACTTTGGTAAACATTTTTCAGTAGTGAAGTTTTCTTACATGAATAATTTCTTGTGTTGTCAGGTTAAGCATCCTTGCCCAAGAAATGGGCAACATTCAGACACGGGTGGACAACATCAACAAAGGAGCTAAACAGCTAGAAGATAGCAGGCACCCAAGATCCAAAGAGGTGAAGGATTGTCAGACTCATCTCAATAAGAGGTAATAACCATTCTCTAAGTACAGACTTTACCTGATTTAGTTGCTCTATTAAACATCAATAACTTTAATAACTCTTATACGTCCCTCACAGGTGGGAAGAGTTTAAGGCTATGGTAGAATATAAGAAGCATAAGGTGGATTCAGCACTCAGTCTTCACAACTATGGGCTTGAGTGTGATGAAACTGGAGCATGGATCAAGGACAAGACACGAGTCATTGAGTCTACGCAGGAACTTGGAAACGACCTGGCTGCTGTCATGACTATCCAAAGGAAACTTTATGGCATTGAAAGAGACCTGGCTGCTATTCAGGATAAGCTGAACTTCCTGCATGGTGAGGCCCAACAACTTGTCAAGGACCATCCTGAGTATGCCGCTGACATCCTGGCCCAACAAGCAGAGCTAAACAAAGCTTGGGAGACATTGCAACAAACGCTAAAGGCCAGAGAAGACTCTCTTGGTGAAGTAAGCAAGTTGCAAAACTTCTTGCAGAACCTGGATGATTTTCAGTCCTGGCTTTTCAAGACACAGAAGGCCATTGCATCTGATGAGATGCCTACAAGCCTGCCAGAGGCAGAGGAGCTCCTAAGTCTTCATGATGCACTAAAAGAAGATATGGATAGGCATGAGGAGGACTATCACAGCATTAGAGACACCGGAGCAGCCGTCACTCGTGACCAAGAGGAGGATGTCCAGTACCAACAGCTGGATCAGAGGCTGAAGGGCCTAGATAAGGGTTGGGAGGAGCTGCAAAAAATGTGGGACAGCCGAAACAATTTCTTAGACCAAGGCTTGGGTTTCCAACAGTTCTCAAGAGATGCAAAGCAAGCTGAAACCATCTTGAACAACCAGGTAAGTATATTGCCAAACTTTTTCTAGCTATTTGGCCAGTCAAACCCAAAGCCCAAATACAAAAACTTTTGTACATTTGTATTTACATTTACTAGGAGTACGTTCTGGCTCACCTGGAACAGCCTGACACACTCGACGGGGCAGAGAAGGCTTTGAAGAAGCACGAGGACTTTGTCACCACTATGGATGCTAATGAGGACAAAATAATAAATACACTAGAAGGAGGTCAAAGGCTGATAGACAGTGGAAACCTTTACTCACCTAAAGTAAAGGACAAAATAAACTCTATCCAAGACAGGTCAGAAAAATTAAATAATGTTTGTGCTAAATACTCTTACCAGAATTTCTATTTCAGATTCACTGATATTTGTTGTGTGTCCAAGCCTCTTGTGACTTTTATTTGACCAGTATTATTATCATTTGACCAGACCATTCATACTCTAAATGTATCTGTTACTATATTAAAGTTCTAGCATACAACTTGAATATACAGCGTTAGAAACAGTGCCAGTGGTTTTCAGTTCTAGTTCTGAAGACATCATCATTTTCATTTTGGTCCCCATTCGAACATACTTAATTTAACTCCTCAGGTAACTATTAAGCCTTTTATGAGCTTATTCAGGTGTGATAGAGCAGGATAAGAAAAGTAACCAAAGTCTAAACTCCTTTGAAAGTGTTCATAGGTTCTCCTTCTAGCAGCTAGTGTTAGGGATATTACTAAAACATGCTGCGTAATCTCACTGTTCTTGGATCAACATTGAGGCAAGAGCATTAGGCAGGGGAAAGGAAGTCTATATTTTTCCCATAAGTGGAGGTCGTCTGCTGTAGTGAGAGCTTGGCGCCTGTCCTGATGGGTATTGATCTCATTGTAAAAGTGCTTATCTGGAACAGCAGAGCTTTGTTGTGAAGATAGTGAGACTTTCTTACCATGAGTTGTGTGTTTCTATACACTGGAAAAATTGCCTAACGTGTGTTTGTATGTTGCTGCAGATATGAGAAGAACCAAAACAAAGCCAAGGAGGTGTCTGAGAAACTCAGAGACAACAAAGACCTGCAACACTTTCTTCAGAACACTCAAGATGTTAGTGAATTTTCTATTTGATCTGAACAAATATAGATAGCTTTCTCTAGCCTTCAGTCATTTCTCAATCACTTTACTTTTAATACTCATCCCTTCCTATCTTTGCCTCATTTATTAGCTTACTCTGTGGATAAATGAGAAGTTGCTGACTGCTCAGGACACCTCATACGATGAGGCTCGCAACCTTCACAGCAAATGGCAGAAGCACCAGGCCTTCATGGCAGAACTGGCTTCAAATAAGGATTGGCTCAACAAAATTGACCAGGTTTATAAATGTCTGCGTTCACTATAAAATACGTATCACTTACGGTATATACCATCAACACTGTAAATTCCTGTGAACTCATTCAACCAGTTCTAACTTCAATTTCTGAAACTTGTTACACATATTTAGGAAGGTGAAGAGTTGATGGCCTCCAAACCAGAGTTTGAACCCATTGTAAAGGAAAGTCTGACAAAACTTCATGAACTGTGGAACAAGTTGGAACACACCACACAGGAAAAGGCCCGACTCCTGTTTGATGCACACCGCTCCGAACTGTTTGAGCAGAGCTTAACTGATTTTAATAAGTGGTTGGCTAACCTGCAACAACAGCTCCAGGGTGATGTTGATGAGGAGGTTAAAGATCTTACTAGTGCCAATATCCTTCTCAAGAACCACCAGGTAAATATTTGTATTTGAAAACACCAAACACTTGAAAACAAGCAGCAATTCTGATGGTCTGCCAATTTCTGTTTTGATGACAGTTGTTTCTGGGATTTGCCCAAATGGTTGAATGTGTTAAAAGGGTGGCACGGTGGTGCCATGGTTAGCACTGTCACCTCACAGCAAGAAGGTTCCAGGTTCTAACCTGATAGCTGATGGGGACCTTTCTGTGAGGAGTTTGCATGTTCTCCCCATGCCTGTGTGGATTTCCTCCAGGTGCTCCAGTTTCCCTCACAGTTCAAAGACATGCAGATTGGGTAAAATAGCCAGCCACTGGGGTTGCACAAGCCAGTGCATACTTTGTACCAGTCCCAAGCCCAGATAGACTGAGGAGGGTTGCGTCAGGAAGGGCATCCGGTGTAAATTCTATGCCAAAACAAATATGCGGAACAGATCCGCTGTGGTGACCCCTAACGGGAGCAGCTGGAAGAAGAAGTGAAGTGTTAAAATGCACTTGTAGAAAGAAAAATTAATCTAGTACTCTGAAGTTCCTATGAGGGAACCCTTTAAGGTTCTTTCTGGAACCCTACAACAAAGGTTCTTGTTCACTAAATGCTCAAAAAACAAAGGCAGAACCATCTTTGATGAACTCATTGTTTAGATCATGTTTGAAAAGTATGTTTAAAATATGCCGAATTTTGTATAAATAAATTACTAATTTATGCTTATTTTAGTTAGCAAAATAGTGATAATTTGAAAACAAAAGTATGTCATTGTCATAGTTGTGCCGAACACGGTGCAGAACTATGACTCCCATCAGCCACTGCACACCACATGATCACAAGACTCATGTCACACGACTGCTTTGCACCTGATTCACATTCACTTTTATTAGCATTAGTATTTAATTCATGGCTTTTACAGCACTCTGTGTCTAGCTTTTGCCTTCTGTTATTGTTGTACCTAATTTATGTCTTGTTCATGTCTAGGTCGGCTATTCTTGTTTTGTCTTCATCTTTGTGTTTCATGTTTGCTCACTTATAATAAACTAAAGCTGCCCTTGCGTCTGCCTCCTCTACACATACCTGACAGTCATAGTTTCTTAATTCATTCTAACTAGTTATGTTTTCCTTGTGTGCCTCTGCATTTTTTTTTTGAGCATAATAGTTTACTCTGGAGGCGGCACGGTGGTGTAGTGGTTAGCGCTGTCACCTCACAGCAAGAAGGTCCAGGTTCGAGCCCCGTGGCCAGTGAGGGCCTTTCTGTGCGGAGTTTGCATGTTCTCCCCGTGTCCGCGTGGGTTTCCTCCGGGTGCTCCGGTTTCCCCCACAGTCCAAAGACATGCAGGTTAGGTTAACTGGTGACTCTAAATTGACCGTAGGTGTGAATGTGAGCGTGAATGGTTGTCTGTGTCTATGTGTCAGCCCTGTGATGACCTGGCGACTTGTCCAGGGTGTACCCCGCCTTTCACCCGCAGTCAGCTGGGATAGGCTCCAGCTTGCCTGTGACCCTGTAGAACAGGATAAAGCGGCTAGAGATAATGAGATGAGATGAGTTTACTATGGAATTTAATGTAAATTAACACTTGGTCTCTTTATACTGATTTTAGTACTGGATTTAAAGGATATCAGCAGGTATCAAGTGCCTTACATTGGGTTTCTCCAACTTTTTGCATACAGGAAGTCAATTAACTGCAAAATAACTTTCTTGGACCTCATGTTTTTGTATGTATGCATGCCCACTAAGAAGTCTAGCTGTGCATTGGATTAAACCCATGGGACCAGTAATATATTACTAACTCCTCTTTGTTAGAGTTTTAGATTGATAATATTCTCACACCCTGAATTATTTGCACTGTCATGAGGATATGAAGTCTAAAAAGCACTTCTGTAAGTCACTCTGAGGAATGATGTCAGTTAATAACCATAAATGTAATTTAAAATAGCTGTAAGAGGTGAGTAATAAACATAATAATGCTGGTAATTGTTGGTTCTGGTTTCCACCACTGTATCAAAAATTATTGTAGTCCTCTAACAATATAATGTGACGTTCTTTACATTACACAGTGACGTCTTGACATCATGCCAGGTTACCAGTTCATTATAAATAAATAGAAAAAAAATATATATATATATATGGGGCGGCACAGTGGTGTAGTGGTTAGTGCGGTCACCTCACAGCAAGAAGGTCCGGGTTCGAGCCCAGCAGCCGGCAAGGGCCTTTCTGTGCGGAGTTTGCATGTTCTCCCTGTGTCCACGTGGGTTTCCTCCGGGTGCTCCGGTCTCCCCCACAGTCCAAAGGCATGCAGGTTAGGTTAACTGGTGACTCTAAATTGACCGTAGGTGTGAATGTGAGTGTGAATGGTTGTCTGTGTCTATGTTTCAGCCCTGTGATGACCTGGCGGCTTGTCCAGGGTGTACCCCGCCTTTCGCCCGTAGTCAGCTGGGATAGGCTCCAGCTTGCCTGCGACCCTGTAGAACAGGATAAAGCAGCTAGAGATAATGAGATGATATATATGAAATGAAAGTTTGTTGGGCGGCACGGTGGTGTAATGGTTAGCACTGTCACCTCACAGCAAGAAGGTCCTGGATTCGAGCCCAGCGGCCGGCGAGGGCCTTTCTGTGTGGAGTTTGCATGCTCTCCCCGTGTCCGTGTGGGTTTCCTCTGGGTGCTCCGGTTTCCCCCACAGTCCAAAGGCATGCAGGTTAGGCTAATTGGTGGCTCTACTGTAAATTGACAATAGGCGTGAATGGTTGTCTGTGTCTATGTGTTAGCCCTGCGATGACCTGGTGACTTGTCCAGGGTGTACCCCACCTCTCGCCCATAGTCAGCTGGGATAGGCTCCAGCTTGCCTGCGATCCTGTAGGACAGGATAAGCGGCTACAGATGATGGATGGATGGATGAAAGTTTGTTATTACTCCAATGACTGAACACATGTACTGCAAGCCCTGTAACAAAGGAACTGTCCATGTCTTAATATTTATAATCTGTGCTGACTTGCCTGCAAAGGCTTTATAACCTTTTTGAACATGGAAATGAAATGGAAATCTTTTTCCATTATTTGGAACAGCATCTGACGCACCAAAATAGGCACCCATGCACTCTAGCTGAATTATACATTCAGTGAGTGGAAAAGTGGCAAAATTGCCAGGCATTATTACTTAACAGGATTTGTACTGTTGAGGTCAGGGGGTGGGCGTAACCAAGCAAAAGAAATAGCACATGTGCCTCTTTTGGTGTTTCATCTGCTGTTCCAAAAAAAAAATTTCTATTTGATCAAAATCTGATGATTTTGAAGGCCAATCAAAGTATCCCAGTGTTCAATTATACTTGTCAAGTAACTTGCACACAGATTTGGCCCTGTGGACCCAGCATTTGCACTATACATTTGTCATCCAGGAATGTGGGAGTGTCAATGTTGTGTTCTGAAAAAAAAAAGGTGATCTCAGACTCTGTCTAATAAAAGATAAGCCATTTTTATGGCAAATTACATTGGTCTAGGTGCTCGACTTAATAACATTGTAAAATACGGTGCAACTGGTCAATGTGAACTTAATTTGGGACTGTGTTAGTGATTTTTGAGACCAGATGACAATTCTCACACACATCATCAAGACAGTAAAGACAATAAATACGTATGTTCATTCATTCATTCATTCATTCATCTTCAGTAACCTCATTATCTTGGTCAGGGTCATGGTGTATCCTATACTGGGAACACTGGGGCGCAAGGCAAGGTCATACCCTGAACGGGACACCAATCCATCTCAGGGACCATGCAAGCCCACATTTACACACCCGGGGCAATTTTAGCATAGCCAGTCCATCTACTGCTATGTTTTTGGGAGGTACAAAACACCTCCATGCAGACCCAAGGAGACCATGCTCAGAAACTCCAAACAAACAGTAAGCTGGGTTCAGGATTAAACCAGAGACTGATGCCGTTTTATGTATAATGAGCTCAAAAGTTGATTTGCTTTATACTAGAAATAGTCTAATGTGAGTGTGAATGGTTGTTTGTCTCTGTGTCAACCCTGTGATGACCTGGCGACTTGTCCAGGGTGTACCCCGCCTCTCACCCATAGCCAGCTGGGATAGGCTCCAGCTTGCCTGTGACCCTGTAGAACAGGATAAGTGGCTACAGATAATGGATGGATGGATGGATGGATAGAAATAGTCTGGATAACTTCTTAGACAATGCTGTAACAATTATTGGATTTCACTTTAGAGGTCTGGAAAGCTCTATAAACAGTATGACCTGTACTCCTGCAGATGACTGAGAATCAGGTGCGAGACCGAGCGCGGGAGCTGGAAGAGCTGCAGGAAGCTGTGCAGCAGCATACTTCGCTAACTGAGGAGCAGCCTGAACTGGAATCTGAGCTGCAGGCCATCCAGACGGACTTTCAGCAATTCCTTACACCTCTGGCTCAACGCAAGGGAAAACTCGAGGCAGCTAAAGCCGTGTACCAATTCTACAGAGATGTGGCAGATGAGATAGTGAGTGACAGTTCCACAAGGAGGGATTAACAGAGATCTAATGATCTGACCTAATGAACAGTCATTTAATCCTTTTGTTTCATTTCAATTTTGTTTTAGCTCTGGCTTGAAGAGAGATTGCCTATGGCCATGTCACAGGATCATGGGAACAATCTACAGACAGTCCAACTTCTCCTGAAAAAGAATCAGGTGTGCCCCGATGCCAAGTCTTATCATGCCTTGAGGCCACGTCACAACTGTTTCACTTTTCATCATTATTCCCATTAATCGAATTTATCCAAACACAGTCCCTCCAGAAGGAGATTGAAGGCCACCAGCCACGTGTGGATGAGGTATTGCAGCGGGGTCAACGTATGATGGTAGCTGCAGAAGGGAGCCCAGAGGCAGAGCATATGTCTGAGGAAATGAACAGGTTGAAGGAGGTGTGGGCACGGCTGCAGGATGAGATGGCAAAACGGCGAGTGCGACTCAATGCCTCCAATGATGCCCAGCAGTACTACAATGATGCAGATGAAGTGGAAGCATGGATTGGTGAACAGGAACTCTACATGATCGCTGATGATAAAGTAAAGGTAAAGGTGTTCAGGAAGAAGTGAGGAATAAACGCTTGGACAACTTTGCTAAAGTTTACACAGAAAAGTTTACCTTTCTTTAAACTTTTGCTTGCTATTTGTTGGATTTATTTGAAACCATCAACTTTAACAAACCGCTTCCCTCTTCTTGGATCTTATAATCTCCATTCTTTGCAGGATGAGCAGAGCGCTATGATTTTGCTAAAGCGGCACTTGGTTCTGAAGCAGGTTGTTGATGATTATGCAGATTCTATCCAGCAGCTTGCTGACCATGCTCAGAAAATGTTTGCTGAGGAGCATCCTGAAGGGTACGCTGGGTTTACAATTCAGTTGTAAAGCAACCTCTAAAAAAGAGGAGTGTTGTATATTTGCATTTTCCTGTGCAGGGAAGCCATAATACGCAGACAGGGTCAGGTGGACAAACAATATGCAGGGCTGAAGGAGCTGGCTGAGGACCGCAGGAGGAAGCTTGATCACACTTGCCATCACTTCCGCCTGAACCGGGAGGTAGACGAACTGGAGCAGTGGATTGCTGAGCGTGATGTGGTGGCTTCTTCACAGGAGATGGGACAGGACCTGGACCATGTCACGGTACTGCACAACATGCACACCTTCACACATACAGTAATGTAAGACAATTAGAAGATGAAGAGGTTTACACGCACATGTCAACTGTCTCATTAAATATTAAATGAGCTTTTGTTTCTGGACTGGTAATTAGGTCACAGGCTAAATTGTCACTGTGTAAGAAGGTATGAATATATCATGTTGCATTTGTTATTATAATAATTAGTCCATGTGACTGCCTGTTAAATGACACTCAGATGCTGAGGGATAAGTTCAGGGAGTTTGCCAGGGAGACCGGAACTGTGGGACAGGAGCAGGTGGACACTGTGAATCACACCATTGATGAGCTGATCGAGGCTGGTCATAGTGAATCATCTACTATGGCTGAATGGAAGGACGGAATTAACGAGAGTTGGGCAGACCTCTTGGAACTCATCGACACCCGCACACAGCTCCTCACTTCTTCTTATGACCTGTTTAAGTAAGTTGTTGTGGATAACATCAAATCAGTTCCAATAAATACTTCTTAATACACAAGGTTTTGCACACTTTGTCTATCCAGCAGGCAATAAAGATAATATAGAAATAATGAGTAAGATTTCATGTGCATTCCTGAGTATATAGATGCAATTTTACTCTGCAATATACTGTAGAAGAAAAGGTTATAACCCGTTCTGCTGCCTAGGTACTTTTATGATGGCAAGGACTTGTTAGTCCAGATCCAGGAGAAACAGAAAGAGCTTCCAGAAGATTTGGGAGAGGATTTCAGCAAAGCAGAGTCTTTCCATCGTATGCATGCTACATTTGAGAGAGATATCAGCTCCCTAGGAAAGCAGGTAAATCACTATGCAGATATTAAATAAGAATTGATTACATTACCGGCGGCACGGTGGTGTAGTGGTTAGCACTGTTGCCTCACAGCAAGAAGGTTCTGGGTTCAAGCCCAGTGGCCGACAGGGGCCCTTCTGTGTGGAGTTTGCATGTTCTCCCTGGGTCTGCATGGGTTTCCTCCAGGTGCTCCGGTTTCCTCCACAGCCCAAAGACATGCAGGTTAGGTTAATTAGTGGCTCTAAATTGACCGTAGGTGTGAATGTGAGTGTGAATGGTTGTTTGCCTCTATGTGTCGGCCCTGTGATGACCTGGCGACTTGTCCAGGGTGTACCCTGCCTCTCGCCCATAGTCAGCTGGGATAGGCTCCAGCTTGCCCGTGACTCTGTAGAACAGGATAAGCGGTTACAGATAATGGATGGATAGATGGACGATTACATTACCATCATTAATATGATTATTTACTGTACCTTTGGACTCTTTTGAGAACTATCAGTCTTTCATCCATCTTAATTCCACTCTGTTTGGCATATATGTATAGGTACAGCAGTTCCAGGACACTGCAGCTCGTCTGCATGCCCAGTATGCTGGATTACAGGCAGACGCCATCAAGGCAACAGAAAAAGAGGTGGTAGATGCCTGGAAGGGTCTTCTGGCTGCCTGTGCGGGCAGAAGGAAGCAGCTGGAGGAGACGGCAAACAAGTTCCGCTTTTTCACCATGGTTAGGGACCTAATGGCCTGGATGGAAAGCATCATCCAACAAATAGAAACTCAGGAGAAACCCAGGTGAGCTGCTACTTTCCAAAAGTAATTTTATGAATTGTGAAAATGTTTCTAAACGTGTGCATCCTATGCTCAACTCTAGAGATGTGTCATCAGTGGAGTTGCTAATGAAATATCACCAAGACATCCATGTGGAGATTGAGAGTCGTAGGCCAAAGTTTACTGACTGTGTGGGCTTAGGGCAGACTCTACTAGCACAGAAGCACAGGGACTCAGACGAGGTAATTAGATCCAGCAGTATTTGAGCTTTCATATGAGGGTATGTAGAGGACCGATTTGTCAAATTTGTCATTTTCTTCTGTTTCTTTTTCATTGTCGTGTCTCTTGTAGATCAAAGAGAAGTTGATGCAGCTAACTGAGAAGAGGAAGGAAATGTCGAGTAAATGGGAGAACACATGGAACTACCTTAGCCTGTGTATGTGTTCTTGAATTATGCAAACATAATTATGCATCATCACTTCTGTTTAGCACTTCACGTACGTTTCATTAGGTCGCCTTCCTGTACGAAAGCCTGTAAACTATTGCTAATGTCTCCCCCTAGTGTTAGAAATTTGCCAGTTTGCCCGGGACGCATCAGTAGCGGAAGCCTGGTTGATAGCTCAGGAGCCATATGTGGTCAGTAAGGACTTTGGTGAATCAGTGGATGAGGTAGAGAAACTTCTCAAGAGGCATGAGACCTTTGAGAAGTCCACCGCTACCTGGGAGGAGCGATTCTCTGCACTGGAGCGCCTTACAACAGTAAGGGCATTAAAGCTGTGTGTATGTATGTACGTATAAGAGAAGGTGTGCATATAATTACTGTTTTGTTTTTTGTTCTAGCTTGAATGTCTTGAAATCAGAAAGCAGCAGGAACTGCAGCAGTACAGACAGGAAGAGGAAAAGGACAGCAGGTAAAATAGAGTTCAGGTCAGAACCTTTATGGACAGTTTATGGTCCACAGCTTAATTTCATTAACGCTGTACTTTTGGCTGTTAGGAGGGAAGACACAGGCTTTGCTGAAGAGTCCTCACATTTGGACACAATTGAAGAGCAGTCTCTTGTCAGTGAACTTTGTCACGTTGCCATTCCATATCCTTTTTATTTTATATCTCTACGTTTTAATGACCATTTATCAAAACTTTTCTTTCTTTCTTTCTTTCTTTTTTTTACATGCCTGTGTTTGTGTTTAGTCTGGCATGGCAGCAGTAGATCCCAGTTCGGGCCATGGAGATAGCACTGCAGGGGATTCAGTGGTGCCCATCATTTCAGCTATTCAGGAGAGTGGTGTTATGGCTACCAAAGAGGCAGAGCAGGCTGCCACTCTCCCCATCATGTCTCCACAGTCCCAGCCAGTCCTGCTGAACGGAACCCTCAGTCGTAAACATGAGATGGAGGGACCTAATAAAAAAGCAGCCAATAGGTAATGTATACTGTCCTCAGCTGATGTACAGGTGCTGTCTTGATCTAAAATTTGCTCTTATTAAAAAAAAAAGAAGAAGAAGAAGCTGTCATACAACATCAAAACATTGTATTTCTGTCTTATTATCTCAGATCCTGGAGCAACATCTACTTTGTTTTAAAACCTGGCCAGCTTTCAGCCTACAAGGATGCAAAAAGTTTTGCTCATAGTGTTACATATCATGGAGAAAACCCGCTGCCACTTCACAATGCTGTTTGCGAGGTTCTGACCAATTACAAGAAAAAGAAGCATGTGTTTAAACTGCGGTAAGTCTAGCAGAATGTACTGTTTGTTATCAAACCCAAGTAAAAGAATAATTAGTCACAGTGTTTTATTACATGCACGAGACCTTTGCTTAACCTTAAACCAGACTGAAGAAGACAAAGCAGAATTGTAAGCCACAAATAAGGTAAAATAGTGATTAGCTTTAACTATTGAAAGAAACCAGTGATGTCAATTCAAAGGTTTGTAGTTCCCTTTCTGAATGTGATAGTAATATTGTCTAATAGCAACCCCATGCCTTGTCTTTATAGCTGCAGCCAGCATTTCTGACACTTCTGTTCTTTGCCAGGTTCCTTGGCAAATCTTTGGCCGTATATCTATTACAGTTCTGCCAGATGTCACACAAGTCTGTCTTCAAGTCTAGATACCAAGAGGTTGAAATGTACACTACCGTTCAAAAGTTTGGGGTCACTTTGAAATTTCCTTATTTTTGAAAGAAAAGCACTGTTCTTTTCAATGAAGATCACTTGAAACTAATCAGAAATGCACTCTATACATTGCTAATGTGGTAAATGACTATTCTAGCTGCAAATGTCTGGTTTTTGGTGCAATATCTCCATAGGTGTATAGAGGCCCATTTCCAGCAACTCTCACTCCAGTGTTCTAATGGTACAATGTGTTTGCTCATTGCCTCAGAAGGCTAATGGATGATTAGAAAACCCTTGTACAATCATGTTAGCACAGCTGAAAACAGTTTAGATCTTTAGAGAAGCTATAAAACTGTAGTCTGGCTAACGCAACTTCAAAGCTCTGCGAGCATTGGTCTGGCATAGATATTAAGCCCAACCGTTTCCCAAAGCGCGTGGTTGACCCGCCTCCCTGAAATGCCTCAGTTTGCTACTGGTCGAAGCCAGAAAAGGCTGTGACGAAGCTTAAACCAATCACATCACTCTTTCCTCTGACGTATGTGACGCGACGGAAACTGCTTGAGTAACAAGAAGAAGAAGGAGGAGCTGAAGAGGAAGAGGACGATAATAGCGCGATCAAAGGCGAGACGACCACAATGATAGGATTCTCGCTGAGCCCCATTGATTTGGCTACCAGCGGGGCTAACTGGTAGATTAAACTCTTACCGAAGCCGGTCGGGAGCAAGGCGAAAACGTCCTTCCTTTCAATAAATACCTCCAGGGCTGCTCTTTGCTCCGTTTTCAATGAGAACTTCTCGTTGAATGCTTTCAATACAGCATCTACCGCTGTGTCAAAGGCTTGCCGCTGCTCCATGTTCGTAATGTTTCTAGTGAATGAAGCGCTTCCGGCATAGATTCTGTAAACAATCTATGGCTTCCGGTCGCAGTTCTACTACGTCAGTGCCTTGAACACGCCTCTACCCAGGGCCGTTGGAGATGCTCAAAGTTGATTGGCTCCCGATTTTTCGGGATCTTGGAAGAGCTGGAGATAGCTTGCCTCGCCAGACAAGTTCGCAACAGCCCCCCATGTTGCGTCACACTTAGGATGGGCGGGCCCAGGCTAATAAAGGCCTCTGCATGCTCTTGCGACAAGGCTTTCGCAGATAGCTCTTCGCAGACAGTTGTAATTTATCGTTGAGCGGGGAGTATAGGCGTGCGTGATGTTATTCACCGGCACAACGCAAGGGGGCGCGAAGTCGCTAGGAGTAGTTGGTGGGTGTGGTTAGTGGAGTGTTTATCCTCCAGTTACTTATAATGACTAGAACTTTTTTTTTATAATGACTAGAACTGGAGTCGTATAGATGTACGTACTTCCTCAATCAACCGCTCTTCATGCTGCTCCATCTTCGCTCGTGTTTTTAAAAATGCCGGTCGTGAAAACAAACCAAACCGGGAAATTAGGGAAGCGGAAGTGCGTGTACAGCGGATGTAGAGTGGACCAATCAGAGCCCTCTTGTCTGCGACGCTGTCTGCGAGGCTTCTGCGGTGGTCACAATTTTTGAGAGGTGCACGCAGAGCGTCTGCGAAGGTGGGGGGGCTACGTAGACACTGTCTGCGACGCTATCTGCGAGGACTGGGTTGTCAGCATAAATTGGCCTTAAAACTGACCTTCCTTTGAGCAGATTGAGTTTCTGAAGCTAAAACTTCAAAATAGAAGTTTTCTATTCATTTTACAACTTATGGTGGTAAATAAAAGTGTGACTTTTCATGGAAAACACAAAATTGTCTGGGTGACCCCAAACTTTTGAACGGTAGTGTAAATGGCAGAACTTTTTGAAAAAAAAAATTACCTGTGTTTAGGATTGTTATCTTCAAAAACCGTGGTGAAGGCAAACTTTTGAACTGTTGTATACAGTTATGTGCAACAGTAACTAGTTGAAATGAAGTCAGTGTCTTGGGAATTCTTATTTGAAACCTAAGCAAACAGATTCTTTATTTAGCCATCTGGAATGAAACATGAACCGATCCTCTGTTGTTTTCTGCATTTTCTAGGCTTGGAGATGGAAGTGAATACCTATTCCAGTGTAAAGATGAGGTCAGTTCTTTCCCAGAATACACTTTTAATCCTATAGTCTATTTTATATCAGAAGCGACACATGGCACAACCTCTCGATAATGCTTTTCATTTTATACTGGATGCAGCATGCAAATTCAAAATGCAAATATCTGTTCTGAGTGGCAGCTTATAAATATACCTGAACACTGTCCATGACATTCTGTGCCAGTTAGAATTGTCATGAAGTTTCAATTTCAACGGTCATCAGAGTGAGTGCTATTGCTATTCCCTTAATGTCCTTATAACTTTAAAGTAACCCTGTGAAAACATGTGATGATGCGAAGAACATTCTCCAAACATTCTGGCAACCTTTAGAGTGTTTGCACACTTAGTAGGCCATTAACTGCTTCTGAATCAGAGTGAATTACACTTTTGGTTCATATGGTATTTCATCTCATCTCATTATCTCTAGCCGCTTTATCCTGTTCTACAGGGTCGCAGGCAAGCTGGAGCCTATCCCAGCTGACTACGGGTGAAAGGCGGGGTACACCCTGGACAAGTCATCAGGTCATCACAGGGCTGACACGTAGACACAGACGACCCTTCACACTCACATTCACACCTACGGTCAATTTAGAGCCACCAGTTAACCTAACCTGCATGTCTTTGGACTGTGGGGGAAACCGGAGCACCTGGAGGAAACCCACGCGGACACGGGAAGAACATGCAAACTCCACACAGAAAGGCCCTCGCCGGCCACGGGGCTCAAACCCGGACCTTCTTGCTGTGAGGCGACAGCGCTAACCACTACACCACCGTGCCGCTCATATGGTATTTGGTTTGTTTTATCATTGCAACTAATTAAATCAACCAACAAGTCAAGTCAACTTTATTGTCAAATATGCTATACATGCTCGACATACAGCACAGATGAAATTTCAGTCCTCTCTGACCCACGGTGCAAACACGCAATGCAATAAATAAAAATAAAAATAGAATAATTGAAAAAAACAAACAATATAAACAGTATAAACACTCTAGATAGGAACTAGACATAGACTAAACACTGAGACAAACAATATAAACAGTATAAATAAAGAGTATAAACTAAACACTCAGACAATATAAACGGTGTAAACACTAGATAAGAATTAAATAAAGACTAAACACTCAGACAATATAAACAGTATAAACACTCTAGATATGAACTAGACGTAGACTAAACACTCATATATACATACACTACCGTTCAAAAGTTTGGGGTCACCTAGAAAATTTTGTGTTTTCCATGAAAAGTCACACTTTTATTTACCACCATAAGTTGTAAAATGAATAGAAAATATAGTCAAGACATTTTTCTGGCCATTTTGAGCATTTAATCGACCCCACAAATGTGATGCTCCAGAAACTCAATCTGCTCAAAGGAAGGTCAGTTTTATAGCTTCTCTAAAGAGCTCAACTGTTTTCAGCTGTGCTAACATGATTGTACAAGGGTTTTCTAATCATCCATTAGCCTTCTGAGGCAATGAGCAAACACATTGTACCATTAGAACACTGGAGTGAGAGTTGCTGGAAATGGGCCTCTATACACCTATGGAGATATTGCACCAAAAACCAGACATTTGCAGCTAGAATAGTCATTTACCACATTAGCAATGTATAGAGTGGATTTCTGATTAGTTTAAAGTGATCTTCATTGAAAAGAACAGTGCTTTTCTTTCAAAAATAAGGACATTTCAAAGTGACCCCAAACTTTTGAACGGTAGTGTGTACACACACACACAAAATAAGCAGTCAAGGGCACTTGAGGTATAGCAGGTAAACATGAAATAAGCAGTATAAACAAACTAGCAGCTGTTAAGATGAGGTGGTGCGGAATAGTGCAAATGAGCGAGGTAAAGTGAGATGTGCGGTCCCTGAGTTCAGTGCGTTAATGAACGATGAGATGTGTGTGTGTGTGTGTTGGGAAACTGTGAGGATGACATGTCAGATGCTGAAGGGGGTGCAGGCGGGTGTGTGAGCAGAATCTGTGGCAGGGGGCAGAGGGGGGAGGAGGGGCAGAACAGGGAGGGAGTTGAGCCTCCTGACTGCCTGGTGAAAGAAACCGTCCTTGAGCCTGCTGGTTTTGGCCCGGAGACTCCGCAGTCTCCTCCCCGATGGCAGCAGGCTGAAGAGGCTGTGAGATGGGTGGGTGGGGTCACCTGCAATCCTGATGGCTTTGCGGGTGAGGCGGGAGTTATATATATCCATTAGAGAAGGGAGAGAGACACCAATGATTTCTCTCAAAAACAAAAAGAAAAAAAAAAACCTTTGTCCAAGAGGCATATAGAGCTGAAAATGTCATCTGAGGGAGTTTTTCCTTGCCACCGTCGCCACAGGCTTGCTCATTGGGGATAGACTAGGGATAAAATTAGCTCATGTTTAAAGTCACTAAAATTCTGTAAAGCTGCTTTGCGACAATATCTGTTGTTAAAAGTGCTATAAAAATAAATTAGACTTGACTTGAAAATGTATGCATAAACCATACATACATACAGTACCAGTCAAAAGTTTGGACACACCTTCTAATTCAATGTTTTTTAAAAAAATGTTTTTCTTTATTTTTATGAATTAAAATTCACTTCATGTCTTAAAGTAATGATGGACTTGTTTCTCTTTACTTAGTTGAACAGTTCTTGACATAATATGGATTACTATAGTTGTGGAATAGGGCTATTTACTGTGTTTTTATTATTTACTATTTACTGTTTGATCTCAAACGCATTAAGAAGGCAAGAAATTGCACTAATTAACTTTTGACGAGGCGCATTAAGATAATGCCAATAGTCTACAAAGTGTCATCAAGGTAAAAGGTGGCTACTTTGAAGAATCTAAAATATGAAGCATATTTTGTTTTTAACACTTTTATTGTTTACCACATAATTCCATATATGTTCCATATGTTATTGCATAGTTTTGACGTCTGCAGTATTGTTCTACAGTGTAGAATATAGTCAAAATGCAGAAAACCCTATGAATGAGTAGATGTGTCCAAACTTTTGACTGCTACTGTATACACATGTATACATAATCTTGTGAATAACATTTATTACCTTTGGTGAATATTCCTTGTTGCTTATCATATAATCATAAGCAAATGATCTGTTTTGAAGTTCACAGAATGTTCTGGGAACAGCGCTGACGTTATTATCCAAAATAGAACATTCCCAGAACATTATGAAATGGTTTCCAAAACAAATAACCAAAGGAGAACCATACGCCCAATGTTAGGGGAAATGCTCTCTCTACTACCATCACCAAGCACCAGTGGAGGGAGTATCCAGTACCAAAAAGATATAGACTCTGTGTCAAAGCACACTGAAGGTGTGTTGGAGTCTTGTAGTGGCCCAACAGCTTACTAAGACACTTTGGGGGTTTTTCCCTTTAATTTGATGCAGATTATGGATTGTAATATGTATTGTAATTGTAAATAATAGATATACACTCCATAATATAGCAAAATATCGTGTTACGTATACGACTGAAGTACAACTTAAGTGAAAAATTGTGCTTGGCATGTGTTCACTGTAAAATGTCACATTGATTAAAGAAAGTGTACACTGATAGAAATAGAGGTACAGTAGAAGTCCATTTCTGTCCCCCAAGGTACAATCTACACTAATGTACCCCCAGGGCTTATTATTGGACCTCAAGATGTGTAGGGCCAGGAAGGTACACACACGTTCCTAAGCAGTATATAAAAGTTACAAATAAGTACCTTAGAGGGTACTGCCCCAGTGACAAGCCATTGTACCCCTCAAGGTACAATAATGTACTTTATTTCCTGAGAGCGTATGGAAAGCAGTGCCACAACAGTGTAAAATTTGCTTTCAGCTGCTTGTGTCTAAAATTTAAACGAGTCATTTTAATATTCCTGGTGACACCACTTCTACAGGAAGACCTGAAGAGCTGGACTCAGGCCATAGAGAAGGCAGCAGAGTATATGACAGAGGAACCAGTAGCAGGGCCTTCAGAACCTCGAGCTCAGAGCTTGCCCCCTCCTTCATCCTCCACTGTCTCTGAAGTTCCCTCTGCAAAGAAGGAAAAGGAGAAGAGATTTACTTTGTTCACCAAAAAGAAGTGAAAGGGACCCTAAGAGATCAGGACCTCGGCGAGAGCAAGCAAGAACCACAGAGGACAGACAGTGGGTTGGTGGAGAAATGAACTGATTTTATATTCACTTTTTTTTTTTTTTACATTATGTTAATTTCTATGATTGAAAATTACACTCGTGCCTGTATGTATGCCAGTGAACTGTAGCTATGGTCCACTTTCTTTTTCCCCTGAAACAAACCGGATTCACTTTCAGACAAAAGCACAGGAATGCTGTTTCACACTCAACCAAAGATTGATTGTTTGTCTGTTTGTTTGTTTGTTTGTTTGTTTGTTTGCATTACTTGATCATCTTTTGGGCATGCTTTCTGAATATTATAGAGTAGTTTTATAGTCGTGTATTAATCTTTTTCTCAATTTGCCATACTTCTTGAAATGGTTGTAAAATGTGATACTGTGCTGTTTGTGTTGGAACTTGTACAATGTACAATTTACAAGTGGACATTACAGAATTTGTTGTAAAAGCCAATTAGCCATACAGGGGTTCACTCAGGAGGTTTAGTTTATTCACTGTACACTACTGTATAGAATTAATACAAGTGCAGTAAGCACAGTGGTCAACAAACTTTTTTTAAATTGTTTAATTTTATAAGTTTAGCTTCCCCCCATAGAATAAAATATAACTTATAAAATAAAATATAACTTTCTACACTATACTAAAATGGTACCTTGCTAGACGAAACAAGATAGCAAGTGTGCTAAGAATTGTCCAGAGCCTCTAATCTGTGTCATTTTTTTTTTCTAATGCATGAATGGATGTGTTTATTTAATATGGTGCTATGTTATTACAGTACATGCCACAGAGCTAATAGGCTCTTTACTGACTAATCTAAAATTTATAGCAGCTATCAAAAGCATGCATTATGTCTGTTGTTTTAACCATATCACATTAATACTATGTTTTGTAAAGACTTGAGAATATAATGTTAGGTCAGTGATGTTCAAAGCAATCATTCAGTTTCAGAACATATATGGAAAGAATGTGTAACACCAATTTGAATGTAACATACAATAAGAGGAAGTGAAGCCATGTGAGAGGAAAAGAAGAAAGTAAAGACTGGTATTTGTTAGGGGTTTTTTTTTCAGGGAAAGGGTATAAAATTATATGTTTATGCATAAATAATACATGATCAAATCTGAATTGTTTTAAATGTCTCTTTTTACAGGTGTATTTCCATCCGTTCCTGTTAATGCAGTGGTATTTTGTTGTTTTCCCCGCCATAACACACTTGACCCAACTAATCAGCTCAATGAACTGACCATTTCTGAACTGATGCGGGTGTGATAGAGCAGGAAGCACACTAAAATGTACAGGCATCGCAATGGGAGCAACTAAGATCTGCAGAACAGTATCTCCTCCTTTTCTTCCCTTGGAAAACAGCCTGTCATTCTAAATATACTGTTTGAATACGAGAAGACACTAGATGATATACAGCGCCCTCCACAATTATTGGCACCCCTGGTTAAGATGTGTTAAAAGCCTTAAAATAAATTACATTTTTATTGCAGAAGCATAATCTCACACTGAAAATTGTAGAAAAAAATGTAACCCTTAACTCAAGTGAATAAAAAAAATAAAAAATCCCTGACTAAGAAATAATTATTTTTCATAAAATCGCCTGTTCCACAATTATTGGCACCCATAACAATTCCTAGAAAATAAATGTAATTGAAGCATTTCTGTCATTTCTACTGTAGTTTATAAAGTTGATCAGAGTATCTAGGAACCTTTAATTAGTAATTCAGCACATCCTGTTTCCCTGGGGTATAAATATGATGTGACACAGAGGCTTATTTCTCTTATCCACTCTTCAACATGGGAAAGAGAAGAGAACACACCGTTCAAGTAAGGCAGATGTGTGTCGACCTTCGTAAGTCAGGCAATGGCTACAAGAAAATAGCCACTCGCCTACACCTGCCCATATCTACAGTCAGAGGGATCATCACGAAGTTTAAAACAACTGGAACAGTGGCAAACAAGCCTGGACGAGGATGCAAGTTTATCTTGCCACCACTCACAGTGAGGAGGATGGTAAGAGAAGTAAAAAGTTCTCCAAAGCTCACTTTTAGAGAATTGGATCAAAGAGTAGCATCTTGGGGTCACAAAGTCTCCATAACAACCATCAGGCGCTATCTACACGCCAACAAGCTGTTTGGGAGGCATGCACGGAAAAAGCCTTTTCTCACTTACAAGCATAAATGTAAACGTCTGGAGTTCGCTAAGCAGTACTGGGACTTCAACTGAGACCATGTGCTTTGGTCAGATGAGACCAAGATAGAGCTTTTTGGCAACAAACACTCTAATACATCACAAAAGATGAGTATGCGAAAAAGCACCTCATGCCCACTGTGAAGTATGGGGGAGGATCGGTGATGCTGTGGGCCTGTTTCTCTTCCAAAGGCCTCAGGAACCTTGTTAGGGTGCATAGCATCATGAACCCTTTGAAATACCAGGACATTTTAAATCAAAATCTGGTGGCCTCTGCCTGAAAGCTGAAGATGGGTAGTCACTGGGTCTTTCAGCAAGATAATGACCCTAAACATGTGGCCAAATCTACACAAAAATGGTTCACCAGACACAAAATCAAGCTCCTCCCATGGCCATCTCAGTCCCCAGACCTCAACCCAATTGAAAACCTGTGGGGTGAGCTGAAGAGGAGAGTGCATAGGAGAGGACCCAGGACTCTGGATGATTTAGAGAGATTGTGCAATGAGGAATGGTCGAATATCCCTCTCTCTATATTCTCCCATCTTGTGAAATGTTATAGGAGAAGATTAAGTGCTGTCTTGTTGACAAAAGGGAGTTGTACAAAGTATTAACATCAGGGGTGCCAATAATTGTGGCACACATGATTTCATGTAAAAGAATTATTTCTTAATATGGGATTTTTTTTCTCCACTGAATAAATGCACTTTAATTAAAGGTTGGATTTTTCTCTTTTTTTTTTGCACTGTTGTCCTATATATTTTTTTTTAAAAAAGAAAAAATTTATTAGAAGCCTAAGAACATATCTTAACGAGGGGTGCCAATAATTGTGGAGGGCGCTGTATTAATCAAATATACCATGCACTGAGAGGCTCTGGTTAAAATTATGGATTCTCTGAGATGACTGGCATAGTACTATTTTGTGAGGGGCACAAAATTTCCCAGTAAAACACTCATGTCTATCCCTATGTCCGAAATCACTCACTCGTTCACTACTCCCTACTCACTATCTAGGGAATTCTATATAGAGGACTATATAGTGAGCTCATTGGTAAAATGAAAAAACACTTTCGGACACTACTCTGCCACGCTGTTATTTACATTACCACTGTCGCACAATTAAAACGTGCCAGATCAGTCGACTGGTGGGTTTTCAAAATAATAAATACATGCATGTATTTTTGTGATAAATACATATTATACTGAGCATATTTCCCATATTAATCAATACAAAGTACTTTGTGTCTGCTGCATCTTTCAGTTCTTTTAAATCAAGGCTGAATACTTTCTTCTTTGCTGCTGCCTTTTATTAAATCAAATTTGAGGCTTTTGATTAATTTCTTGCTCTGCACTGTAACTTTTATTCTTGTATTTTATCTGTCTTATTCTCTTTTAGCTTTTTCTATTCTCTTACTACTTTTAATTGTACTTGAATGCATGTTTATGTGTTTCTTCCTCCGTCCATTCACCCCAACACAAGACAATATTATTGCCATTTTCACGCCACAACTTATAAATTTGTCTCATGCCTGTTGCCATAAGGAAAAACAAACTACTGCTATACTCAATCTAAAATACTTAACAGTCCTTATGAAACAGCTTTTACAACTTTTCTTTCAGCGCGACCGCAATGCATGATGGTATATATTGCTTGGTTAGTGACCATCGGTTGTACACTACTTTTCACAATGCATTGTGGGATACTATGAGTCCACTATATAGGGTGTAATAATTCTCACTATACATTCAAACAGCACTACAAAATGGCGAACTCACTATATAGTGATATATATGGTGTGAGTCAGCCATGGTATATCCTGGATATACCATGAGCTGACGTCACAATTTCAAGCCATACGGCTGACTCAAGTCATGGCTGTGGCTCCATGAGCATTTCTGTGTGTGTAGATCTATGTCTAATGATCATGCCTAGCAATTTGATTTTTTTTTTTCAGATTTATTTCTCATACTTTGTAGTTTAGAATTTTTTGATGAGGGATATAAATCAAATATACCGTACCATGCACTGAGAGGTACCGGTAATTATGGATTCTCTTTGGTGACTGGTGGTGGCATGGTGGTGTAGTGGTTAGCACTGTTGCCTCAGCAAGAAGGTCCTGGGTTCGAGTGGCCATTGAGGGTCTTTCTGTGTGGAATTTCCAGCTTGCCTGTGACCCCGTAGAACAGGATAAGCGGCTACAGAGGATGGATGGTGACTGGCATCATACTATTTTCTGAGGGGCCAGTCAACTCAGAGAATCCATAATTTCAACCAGAGCCTCTCAGTGCTTGATATATTTGATTATCATTCACTAATCTCTCTTTTCTATTTTACTTCTTTCCTGTTATGTGAGCACTGCAGATATGGGAGGTTAGCAATGAAGGGTTATGAAAACTTGCAAAATCAACAGCTATATAAGTGATGGAGTGCTAAACATAGCAAAATAAAGTGCAGTACAGAATCTTACTCATGGTTTAATTCACTGGTACTTTCACTCAGGAAAAAGAAAACAAAACAAAACAGTAGGCTTACTAAACTATAAAGTTCCTTGTTGCTGGGGTGGCACTCATCTTTTTTTGCAGACAACCTTTAATATCCTTTGGGTGGAAATTTGGACACTAGATACAGTATGCACCTTTGTAAAAGACAGAAGGTATATCATTAGACTGTAATGACCTTTTGGAGTAGGTGGCATGGTGGTTAGCACTGGTGTAGTGGTTAGCACTGTCGCCTCACAGCAAGAAGGTCCTGGGTTCTAGCCCAGATGGATAGGCTCCAGCTTGCCTGCGACCCTGTAGAACAGGATAAGCGGCTACAGATAATGGACAGATGGATGGATGGACCTTTTGGAGTAGGCGGCATGGTGGTGTAGTGGTTAAAACAGTCACCTCACAGCAAGAAGGTCCTGGGTTCGAGCCCAGTGGCCGGCGAGGGCCTTTCTGTGTGGAGTTTGCATGTTCTCCCTGTATCTGCGTGGGTTTCCTCCGGGTGCTCCGGTTTCCCCCACAGTCCAAAGACATGCAGGTTAGGCTAATTGACCGTAGGTGTGAATGGTTGTTTGTGTCAGCCCTGTGATAACCTGGCGACTTGCCCAGGGTGTACCTCGCTTCTCGGCCATAGTCAGCTGGGATAGGCTCCAGCTTGCCTGCGACCCTGTAGAACAGGATAAGCGGCTACAGATAATGGATGGATGGATGGATGGATGGACCTTTTGGAGTAGGTGGCATGGTGGTGTAGTGGTTAGCACTGTCGCCTCACAGCAAGAAGGTCCTGGGTTTGAGCCCAGTGGCCGGCGAGGCCCTTTCTGTGTGGAGTTTGCATGTTCTCCCTGTATCTGCGTGGGTTTCCCCCACAGTCCAAAGACATGCAGGTTAGGCTAATTGACCGTAGGTGTGAATGGTTGTTTGTGTCAGCCCTGCGATAACCTGGCGACTTGTCCAGGGTGTACTCCGCCTCTCATCCATAGTCATCTGGGATAGGCTCCAGCTGGCCTGCGACCTTGTAGAACAGGATAAGCGGCTACAGATGATGGACAGATGGACCTTTTGGAGTAAAGTTTTAAAAGGATGCACTGTATGCACATTTCTAGGTAAAAGATACACGCTAAAGGTACAGAAGGTGTACCACCTCAGTCACAAGGAAACGTCGGCCTACAATTTCGTGCTCTTTTCTTTCTCTCTCTGACAGTCTAGGTTTGCATTTTGAAATTTACAAGGTGCATGAACGGCGGCACGGTGGTGTAGTGGTTAGCGCTGTCGCCTCACAGCAAGAAGGTCCGGGTTCGAGCCCCGTGGCCGGCAAGGGCCTTTCTGTGTGGAGTTTGCATGTTGTCCGCGTGGGTTTCCTCCAGGTGCTCCGGTTTCCCCCACAGTCCAAAGACATGCAGGTTAGGTTAACTGGTGACTCTAAATTGACCGTAGGTGTGAATGTGAGTGTGAATGGTTGTCTGTGTCTATGTGTCAGCCCTGTGATGACCTGGTGACTTGTCCAGGGTGTACCCCGCCTCTCGCCTGTAGTCAGCTGGGATAGGCTCCAGCTTGCCTGCGACCCTGTAGAAGGATAAAGTGGATAGAGAAGATGAGATGAGATGAATGGCGGCACGGTGGTGTAGTGGTTAGCGCTGTTGCCTCACAGCAAGAAGGTCCGGGTTCGAGCCCCGTGGCCGGCAAGGGCCTTTCTGTGTGGAGTTTGCATGTTGTCCGCGTGGGTTTCCTCCGGGTGCTCCGGTTTCCCCCACAGTCCAAAGACATGCAGGTTAGGTTAACTGGTGACTCTAAATTGACCGTAGGTGTGAATGTGAGTGTGAATGGTTGTCTGTGTCTATGTGTCAGCCCTGTGATGACCTGGCGACTTGTCCAGGGTGTACCCCGCCTCTCGCCTGTAGTCAGCTGGGATAGGCTCCAGCTTGCCTGCGACCTTGTAGAACAGGATAAAGCGGCTACAGATAATGAGATGAGATGAGAAGGTGTATGAACATCTCTGACCGGAAAAGTTTGCTTAACTTTTCTCAGGCGTGAAACATAGCCGAGACTAACAGAGGGTGCTATTGAGCTAAAGGACACTTGAGCGCCCTGACATTCCGTTTGGCTTGTTACGTCATTTTTGAATAAACCACGCCTCCAGGCTCTTACTCATTGGTTAGCTCTTTCAATCCGAAGGCGGGGCCTTTTTTCTGATTGGCTCTTTGGGATGTCATTGTGCCTCGCTGTTCACGCTTAGCACAGGTTGAATGCTCGGCAACAAAGTAACTCAAGTGAAGCGTGTGGGCTGGAGGTGAACTTTATTCTTTAACAGCACTGCAGGCCGTAACTGCTTTTTCTTTGTGATGTTATGAGATTCCGTGTTTGGATTGTGGATTGGGAAGTAAACGCATGAGATATTTCATCTTTTATGGTTATTATTATTATTATTAGTTGGCTGTATTGAACGGTTCACTTGACTTTGTGTGGGACCCTCGCTTATTGGCCGGGGCTCAGAAGGAAATGGTGCTGTGAGTGTTTATCAAGCAGCATCTAACAGCTCCTCATCCAGTGCCTGGAAAGTACCTTGGTGTTTTATTTCTACTCTGGACTGCTTTTTTTTTTTGGACTCTTTTTTTTTATTATTATTATTATTTCTGGCGGGTAAAGGATAAAAAATGTTTCTGTGTTTAAAGTTTGGTTTCGTTTTGTGCACCACGGTATTGTCCTGTACTGTGCAACAGTGTGGAGTTTGGGACATGTGTTAGAGAACTGAGGTGTTTTGTTTTCCTCCCCTTCGGAAGTTCTTGCTGTTTCTCAAAATGGATGTAACTGTGTCGGAGCTGATGGCGAACTTCATGGAGTCCCCATTGGTGGTGTGGGTAAGTCACTGAAAAGATAGAGGGTGGAACATGAAGGAGAACACTGCACCTGCTGCTGGGTGTGCTCAAAACAGACCTTTGTATTCCACTGGATTATAGTATTACTGCAGGTGAAACACCAGGATCACTAAACCTGTCTGTGGGATGCATGAATGATGGTTTGGCTCATTTTAAAGCTTCTATTTTTATGTTATACCTCTCAAAAATTTGCTTATTAAACCATTCTGTACTTCTTACTATTTTTGCTATCCTAACTGTATCACGTGAACAAGTGTGCACATGCTTTTTAGTCATTCTGTGATCTATATATATATATATATATATACACACACACACACACACACACACACACAGAGTGCTCAGCATAAATGAGTACACCCCCTTTGAAAAGTAACATTTTAAACAATGCACGGTGGTGTAGTGGTTAGCACGGTCGCCTCACAGCAAGAAGGTTCCGGGTTCGAACCCAACGGCCGGCGAGGGCCTTTCTGTGTGGAGTTTGCATGTTCTCCCCGTGTCCGCGTGGGTTTCCTCCGGGTGCTCTGGTTTCCCCCACAGTCCAAAGACATGCAGGTTAGGTTAACTGGTGACTCTAAATTGACCGTAGGTGTGAATGGTTGTCTGTGTCGGCCCTGCGATGACCTGGCGACTTGTCCAGGGTGTACCCCGCCTTTCGCCTGTAGTCAGCTGGGATAGACTCCAGCTTGCCTGCGACCCTGTAGAACAGGATAAAGCGGCTAGAGATAATGAGATGAGGTGATACGGTGGTGTAGTGGTTAGTACGGTCATCTCACAGCAAGAAGGTTCCGGGTTCGAACCCAACGGCCGGCAAGGGCCTTTCTGTGTGGAGTTTGCATGTTCTCCTCGTGTCTGCGTGGGTTTCCTCCGAGTGCTCCGGTTTTCCCCACAGTCCAAAGACATGCAGGTTAGGTTAACTGGCGACTCTAAATTGACCGTGAGTGTGAATGGTTGTCTGTGTCTGTGTCAGCCCTGCGATGACCTGGCGACTTGTCCAGGGTGTACCCCGCCTTTCGCCTGTAGTCAGCTGGGATAGACTCCAGCTTGCCTGCGACCCTGTAGAACAGGATAAAGCGGCTAGAGATAATGAGATGAGGTGATACGGTGGTGTAGTGGTTAGTACGGTCGCCTCACAGCAAGAAGGTCTGGGTATGGAGTTTGCATGTTCTCCCCGTGTCTGCGTGGGTTTCCTCCGGGCGCTCCGGTTTCCTCCACAGTCCAAAGACATGCAGTTAGGTTGATGTGGGGCGGCCTTAAGCAAAGTACCTAACCCTGGGTGCTCTGGTGTGGCTGGCCACTGCTCTGAGTGTGTGCGTGTGTTCACTGCTTCAGATGGGTTAAATGCAGAGGACGAATTTCACTGTGCTTGAAGTGTGCATGTGACAAATAAAGGCTTCTTCTAAATATCTCAATGAACACAATTTCCAAAATGTTGACAAGACGAAGTTTAATATAACATGTTTAACATATAACGTGAAAGTAAGGTTAATAATATAACTTAGATTACACATTTTTTCAGTTTTACTCAAATTAGGGTGGTGCAAAAATGAGGACACTCCACAACAAAAACTACTACAGTAGCATCACTCTACTCTAGTAGCATCACTCTGCATCCAGCATCCAGTCACTAAGAGGTCATTGTTGAAGAATGGAAAAAGATTGATGTTGCAAAATGTCGCCAACTTGTTCATTCCATGCCTAGAAGACTTGGTGCTGTCATTAAAAATCATGGAGGCCATACAAAGTACTAGATGTAGTAGTATTTGTTGTGGGGTGTACTCATTTTTGCACCACCCTAATTTGAGTAAAACTGAAAGAATGTGTAATCTAAGTTTATATTATTAACCTTACTTTCACGTTATAAGTTAAGCAGATGTTATATTAAACTTTGTCTTGCCAACATTTTGGAAATGGTTTGTGTTCATTGAGAGATTGTTTAAAAGGTTACTTTTCAAAGGGGGTGGACTCATTTACACTCAGCACTGTATATTCCCACCCATATAACTAGTTTGGTTATGCCTGAAATTATTCCCCCACGTGGTTATTTCATTTTCACGTATGATCACATTATTTGTATTTACTTGAGTTCACATATGCAGTTGGAGAAGGATTTCAGGAGTCATTTGTGATAGAAAAGTCCCAGCAAAAGTGAGAGGTAAGATGTATAAGACAGTTGTGAGATTAGCTGTGATGTATGGATTGGAGACCGTACCCTTAACGAAGAGACGAGGCAAAGTTGGAGGTGGTGGAGTTGAGGATGTTAAAGTGCATATCCTGGACCAATTTCGTATTTATTTATTTATTTATTTATTTTTATATGAAAGTATTTCCCTTTACACACTCATCCAGAAGGGTAATTTTGCACAAGGCCATCTGTCTACAGCAGAAAAAAATAAAATAACAAAACGCGTCTGGAAAAATCCCAAAGGAGTCTGGAGCCAGATTCGTGCCGTCACCTGCGGAAGCGCCAGCAGGCTGCAAGAGCTTGCACGGTTTCAGTGCACAGTCTGTGTAGACCAAGTTTAGCAGCTAGCGATTTTGCATTGAAATATGGAATTGTCACCTGAGCGCAATGTTACTTCACCTTTGGATGAACATAATGAGACGTCAGAATTGGGGCTTCATCTGTTTGGATTTGATGATGATTCAAGTAGTGAAGATGACGGAGACAACACCGGGCATGTAAATAATACGGTCGTTTTCTCATAAACCAGCGCTGACGTAGGATTCAGAAGGAGGCGTCCCGCACGTGACGTCACGAAAATCAGTGTTTGCCGGGAAATCCAAATGGCAGGTTTTTTCAGAGGCGGACGAATTCGCCTCAAATGGCTTGATTTCAACTGATTTTTTCTGGTATTGCGCAAGGTAAAAAAATTGCACAAAATGCAAAATGTGACAGATATTTGACCAAAGTTTAATATAAAATAGGAGAATTACATTGATCTTGCTCCTGAATTTACCCGTGATATGCACTTTAAAGTTTGCGATGGGAGTGGCAAGGTTGGACAGGATAAGGAACGAGCACATCAGAGGGACAGCGCATGTGGAGAGCTTGGGAATGAAGCTAAGAGAGATGAGACTGAGATGGTATGGGCACATCCTGAGAAGAGATGCAGAGCATGTTGGAAGGAGAATGTTGAGGATGGAGCTGCCAGGCACACGAAAATGAGGAAGGCCAAAGAGGAGATACATGGATGTGGTAAGAGAGGATATGAAAGTGGCAGGTGTAGAGAAGGATGCGGAAGACAGGGAGCAATGGAGACGAAAGATCCGCTGTGGCGACCCCTAATCGGGAGCAGCCAGAAGAAGACTTGAGTTCACATATATAACCTCAGGATGTCATGTGGTGAAATTCACCTTGACTTATTACTAACGTGATCGTGTATGTGTGTGTGTGTGCGTGTGTGTGTGTGTGAGAGATGCATTCCCAAAGTACACTCCAGTTACTATCCAGTGTAAAATCGCACTAAACAAAAGAAACAAAGAACTGCCAATTTAAAAATAAAAAAATTTAAAGGTTCTATGTAGAATTCTATATCGATCTGTGTGTCTATTATGCACTTGGGGGGTGGGGGGTTTCCCAAAAGCCTCTTAATGCTAAGAGCATCTTAACCAGGAGAGCGAGAGTGAGTGTTCATCATGATGCTCGTGCTACCATTTAAAGTGTTGATGACACATTTTTGACATCTTTGGCGATGTTTTATAACATAAAAAGTAATTCCCGATGATCCATATATTAATTCACGAAGGCGCCTATTTTACAAGTTATGATAAAAAACGCGGCTATTTGGGCAAATTTGACGGGGCTGCAGCACCCAGGAGACGGAGGAGGAGGAGCTATTTGACGTCAGTGAAGGAACCTTCCTCCTAACTTACCAGTTTGTTGTTGATGCGACAGGTGTTCAGTTTATCATTATTAGTATTTTTATTAGACATTATTTTTATATATATATATATATATAATCGAGTTCTGTTGCCGGCTTTTGCTCCAAAACCCACAAGGATGGGGTAAGTTTATTCAAGTTTCCCAGAGATCCCGAGCTGCATGTGAAGTGGGTGAAGCAAGTCAGGCGCACTCGTGACAAGTGGGAGCCCTCACCAACATCCGTCCTGTGCTCTGAACACTTCGATTTGGATTGTTTTGACACCCTTCCCAGCTTAAAAGAATCTCTTGGGTGTTCAGTTCAGCACAAACGTGTGTTACTATCATCAGCAGTGCCTACACAGTGTTGCCAGATTGGGAGGTTTCCCGCCCAGTTGGGCGGTTTCAAGTGCATTTTGGTGGGTTTTGAACATATTTTGGGCTGGAAAACGTCAGCAGTATCTGTTGCCAGATACTGCTGAAGTTTTCCAGCCCAAAATATGTTCAAAATGCACTTGAAACCGCCCAACTGGGCGGGAAACCTCCCAATCTGGCAACACTGCCAGTATTCCGGAGGGGGACTACTCGTAGCTACGCCGGATCCAAAGACAGTCCTCCTGTCAGAACATGTTGTGAAACGACATAAGATAAAGGTACGTAGAGCTATAGATTCTACATGATAATCATAAATGTAATCATAAAGTCGGCGTGATATCAGTCATGTATTTGCTTATGAAAGCCGCAAGCTTTCACGTAACTGCCGCCTAGCAACGAGAGGCAAAGGGTAAAGAGGGTAGGCTATCATAGATTCTATTCGGAAGAGATCAACACAATTCTAGACTCCCAGAAGAGGAAGAGCTAGCACTAGAGAGTTCACCGGTGTTTTCATGCGCCATTTCCATTGAGCAGAACCAGAGTAGAACAGCCAGTGAACCGCAGCGTGTTCTTCCGCTGACGTCACAACATGGCCGCGAGCCACGGACCCAGTTTTCTTGCACTGTGCAATTAAAAGTTGGATATTCGCGTAACAACAGCTTCTTTTCACGTAATTATAACAGAAATCTAACATGTTTGCCATGTTGTATAGTTTATTTAAGAAATTGCATAGAGTCATGTTCGTGTCATCAGCACTTTAACTGTGATCTTTGTGCTACGATGCTTTTGGGAAACCCACCCCTGGACTATTTGTTGTTCCTGGGGTTGTACCCTCAAGAGTACAGCTTATGTTTTTATTGCTAGAAAGGTACATGTAGTCTACCTTTACTCTAAAAATGAAATGGTGGCCTGTTTATCTTTTTTTAAAGGAACATTTCACCTCAACATTTGGATATAATGTGCAAATTAAAGCTACAAAATATAAAAGTACCACACCAGTGACAAGAAACGGTACTTTTTTAGTATCTGAGAGCGCAGAAAAGGGAAGTCTAAACTATCAAGAAAAAAAAAACCTTTGGAGCCATCTGACCTTGCATTACACAGAGCATGGTGTCTGCGTCTTCATGGGACGTTCGTAGTCCCACTGAAATGATTTGATGAAACCTGCAGAACTTCCCACGACCCCTTCACTGTGGCACTGCGTGCTGCTTTCTCCCCTCAGCCTCTAGCCTTTGTTGCTGTGAAATATTTTATCATCTTGCCCAATGACAAACTGCTTTGCACAAGGTTTCAGTGTAAGATTGAGAACGCTGCTCTGTTTGGAGGTGTTGATTGACACATATATTGTGATTTGTTCTCATGCTTTTACCCTGTTTGTGTAGCCATAGTTAAGTTCTACTCTTTTTGCAGGTGAAGACTTTTGGGCCGCTGACTTCTAACTCCGAGGACAAACTCTCCATGTTCATGGAGTTAGTGGATGGGGTCTTCCTTCACAAAATCATGACCCACATGTGAGTAGCTTAAACAGCAGTACATACAAACGTGTTTTTGTGTGTGCAGATTAATCTTGCAGCTGTCAAGAGGCTTGTGTTTCTGAAACCACATCCTATCTCGTCCTGCGTGATATCAGATTGGGTAGCGACACCATTTCTGTCTTTATGCTTCATCTCTCTCTCTCAATCAGTATAGAACTACTGAATCTGTACAGTGTTCAGTGACCTTGAGCTGCTAATGCATGTAAAAGCAGTGAAGGGATCTATTGGGGATGTAAGATGTGAAAATGCTTAAGGACGTCTTGGATCAGTGATGCTGTGTTGAGCTTTCCTTTGGCGCCTTTTTTGTAACTGAAAATGATTGAGGTACTTTCAGTTTGCTATGCTGTAACCTCAGGATTGTAGGTGACTTCCCTGCTTCCTGTTCAGAAAGCATGATGTTTTTGATGATGATAAATGAAATTCCTGATGTAGAAGAGGCTTTGCTTGGCAATGGGACGTATAATACTATACTACAGTAGTGTGTGTGTGTGTGTGTGTGGGGGGGGGGGGGGGATAAATAGAAACTGCATTTTGCTGTCATATTGACCCGCTTTGAATTCTCGAAAGCGCATTTCTGGCATAATGATGAAATGGTGCAGTTGTGCTGTATAGAAAAGTTTGGGTAAACTGAGCCCATGTTTACATTAGACCGTATCAGCGGATCATCAGATTAACGTTTTTAAAACGATTAGTGTGCACAAAGCAACACCAATACATGATTTGTGTGCACACAGCAACACCAATACACGGATACGCTCGGCTCCGCAGGCATCCTGCGCTCCAAATCACTCCGCCCTGAACAGCGAGTGCCCTCTGGAGGGTGCGCACTCCGGCCCTGCGCAGCTCACAGAGCGCGCGAGTGAAGTGCACAAGCAGTGATTCGGGACTGAGCCGCTGTGTGTGTGATCCCAGCGCATATCACTTACTACTTGCAAGTGGAAGGATGGCAAGCCTAAAGACAATCATAACTACACAATGGGCAGTATTTGCATCAGTATTTGCAGTATTTTCATACTTTTATACTCTTTAATGAAAGGTGATACAAGGCGGAAGTCCGCGCCGTTTTTCAGCAGTCGCGTCACATGACCAATGCCAGCGAATCAGGAAGGTGGATGTCACAGTGACGTTGTCCAATGAGACGCCAGCTAGAGCTCAGCACAGCGTATCCGCGTATTCTCAATGTTTACACAGCACCGGAGCTGACACGATCTGGATTGAATACGTGGACGCTGGCGGATTCCCGTTTCCTGGCGTTTTAATGTAAACGGACAGTGCATCCGCGAAGAAAACGAGACAGATACGGTCTAATGTAAACGTAGCCTGAGGCGTTCTGACTTTCTAACTTGAATTCAGTTCAGAGTACATATAAATGTTCAAGGATATTTGCATCAAACCTGTTATACTCTCCTAAAACAGCTTTAAAAAATAAGTTTTGTAAGAATGTTATTTGGTCATGTAGCTGGTATTCAGTCTGTGGGGTGTGTGTGTGTGTGTGTGTTTGCTGCTCTCCATTCTGTTTTGCTTTGCCCTCATTCAGTGTTTGTGTCTTTGTGCTTTTCCCAGCTGTGCTAACCGAAGCGTCCCTGCGTGACCCTGCGCCCCCCCCCCCCCCCCCCCCATGTCATTTAACCCCCTTTCCTTTAAGCTGCCCAGTCCTCTCTGTTATTAATGAATACGACTACTACTCCTCAGACAAAGACAATATTTTGTTCGTAATGGGGGTTTTTTGGGGCTGGGGAATTTCAGATTAGGGCATGACGTGCTTGTGTAATGCATGAGCGCTACTGTGACAGTATGACTGTCCCATTCAAGATATCATGTCGTGTTGTATAAATCATACGCATGCCTTACTGAGTGCAGTCTCTAGAATATCACAGACATTTTGAAAACCTTTGTGTTTCTGGGAATCAACCCCAATGAAAAATTCTTTTTTTTTTTCTTCCTTTTGAACAAAGCTAATCTGACTTCATCGATATTTCGATACATGTTTAATTGTTGGTTTTAAATGATTGCAGATTAGGTGTTGTAGATGTTTATTTTGGTTTCATTTTAATTTCAGGCTTAGGTGGTGTTTACATTACATTAGACCGTTTCCGTCTCGTTTTCGTCGCGGATGCACTGTCCGTGCACATTAAAACGCCGGGAAACAACTCCACAGGCGGAACAACTTGAATCCGCCAGGGCCCACGTATTCAACCCAGTTCATCTGATCCGGTGCTGTGTAAACATTGAGGAACGAGGAAACGCAGTGCTGAGCTCTAGCTGACGTCGTCATTGGACGACGTCACTGTGACATCCACCTTCCTGATTCGCTGGCGTTGGTCATGCCACGTTGGTCATGTGACGCGACTGTTGAAAAACGGCGCGGACTACAGGAAACGACACGCAGCGGCTCAGTCCCGAATCACTGCTCGTGCGCTTCACTCGCGCGCTCTGTGAGCTGCGCAGGGCCGGAGTGCGCACCCTCCAGAGGGCACTCGCAGTTCAGGGCGGAGTGATTTGGAGCGCAGGAGGAAGCGCTGAGCCGCACTGAGGTTTATTTACACGTTTCAACTTGTTTACCTCCTTCAGGCGCTTAAACTCAGTGAGAACATGAACATCACAGCCAGGTGTGTTTATCTGCTGGAGAAGGTGTTCGCTTGCCATCCTTCCACTTGCAAGTGGTGAGTGACTTGCGCATGCCCGATATGCACTGGGATCATGTGACGTGCCGTCTAATTAGTCATGTGATTAGCGTATCCGTGTATTGGCGTTGCTGTGTGCACGTGAATCGTGTATTGGCGTTGCTGTGTGCACACGAATCGTTTTAAAAACGTTAATCTGATGATCCGCTGATACGGTCTAATGTAAACACCACCTTAGTCACTTTAGGTACCAGTGACGTGAACACATGAACAGTCCAGCATTATACTAGACATCACTGAGAGGTTTCCTTCTTGTTCTCGCAGTGTTTTGTATTTGCATATTGGTTTGTATTCTCGTTCTCTTTCTCTAAATAACTATGTCTTGATGGGTTTAATATGTATGTGTTTCCTTCCCAGCGTGCACAAAGCTTGACACGGTGTAGAGCAGTGCTCACGCGAACACATCCTGTCTGCTGATGCCCTGTCTGTGCACTCTATCCTTTCTCTAGATTTTTTTTTTTTTACCAAACGAGCTCTTGTTCTTCTGTCGTTTGCTTTAACTGTGGCTCTGAAGGTAATCACGCAGTAGCTGTCCTGATTTAAACACTGTTAAATACTAAACATTTTAAAGGGGACAGCAGGATTGAAAAACAGTCATTGTTTTTATTTTTTTTTTGTTTTTTTGTTTTAAACACACGTGTGGGAATGGTGTGAGCCTGGCAGAATTTGCATGCCCTTTTCCAAAGCCCATGCAAATGAGGCTAGGACAAATACGGTTTGTGTGGGAGCTCCATTCGTGTGTGCCAGTCATGCTGCTCCTATGACTATAACTTTGTTTACTCTCACATCAAAATACAAACTGTTTATAAGTGTATAGTGATGCACAGGATTCTAATTCGATACCATGTGGTAGCTTTCTGATGTTCTATGTATTTTCAACACCACAAAAATAGGTATAGCCTGTTTCAATGTGCATTAGATTTTCATTTTCAATGATTAAAACATACAACAGCTGAAACTTAACAGTGCGTGACCCATCCATACTCTTAGCAGCATATAATGAAACAAAACAAAAGCTGTTAGTTAAGCATTAGCTCTGGCCAAGAGAGTATATGGGTGCTAGTGTGCAGGGTTGCCAGGTCTCAGCACTCACTTTCAACCCAACTATAACTCCACAGAAGTACCTGAAACTATCCCAAAAATTAATCCATCCATTATCCGTAGCTGCTGATCCTGTGCAGGGTCGCAGGCAAGCTGGAGCCTATCCCAGCTGACTACGGGCGAGAGGCGGGGTACACCCTGGACAAGTCGCCAGATCATCACAGGGCTGACACAGGGCCCACGTATTCAACCCAGTTCGTATCTGATCCGGTGCTGTGTAAACATTGAGGAACGAGGAAACACAGTGCTGAGCTCTAGCTGATGTCGTCATTGGATGACGTCACTGTGACATCCACCTTCCTGATTCGCTGGCGTTGGGATCACACACACAGTGGCTCAGTCCCGAATCACTGCTCGTGCGCTTCACTCGGGCGCTCTGTGAGCTGCGCAGGGCCGGAGTGCGCACCCTCCAGAGGGCACTTGCAGTTCAGGGCGGAGTGATTTGGAGCGCAGGAGGAAGCGCTGAGCCGCACTGAGGTTTATTTACACATTTCAACTTCTTTACCTCCTTCAGGCGCTTAAACTCAGTGAGAACATGAACATCACAGCCAGGTGTGTTTATCTGCTGGAGAAGGTGTTCGCTTGCCATCCTTCCACTTGCAAGTGGTGAGTGACTTGCGCATGCCCGATATGCACTGGGATCATGTGACGTGCCGTCTAATTAGTCATGTGATTAGCGTATCCGTGTATTGGCGTTGCTGTGTGCACGCGAATCGTGTATTGGCGTTGCTGTGTGCACACGAATCGTTTTAAAAACGTTAATCTGATGATCCGCTGATACGGTCTAATGTAAACACCACCATAGAGACAAACAACCATTCACATTCACACCTGCGGTCAATTTAGAGTCACCAGTTAACCTAACCTGCATGTCTTTGGACTGTGGGGGAAACCGGAGCACCCGGAGGAAACCCACGCGGACACGGGGAGAACATGCAAACTCCACACAGAAAGGCCCTCGTCGGCCGCTGGGCTCGAACCCGGACCTTCTTACTGTGAGGCAACAGTGCTAACCACTACACCACCGTACCGCCCCCCCAAAAATCCAGGAATTGTAAAAGCGAGTTGTCTCCATCATGGCATTTGTGTATTTGGATTGTGTAGTTTCATAACTAGCGGAGTTTGGCGAGTTAAAAGCACAGCCCTTCTCATGTCGCTCTCAAGGAGGTGGTCATGTCTGAAACACAGGGTGCTTTTATTTCGCATTCTGCTGTTGGTTAGCTGTGCTATGCTTTGAAAGTCACACCACTCTCTGGGTTTAAGTGAGGGGGAGAGAGAGACTGTATGTGTGTACAGCTTACTTATTGCAGTACTTTTTTAAGCAAAGCTTGAAGATATATGCAAAAAAGTGTGTGTGTGTTGGGGGATGAGTTGTATTGTACTGTTTTTACGTCCTTGCTTCTCTGAATGTTTTTTTTAAGCAGGTTTTAGAGTTGCAGAATTGTTTTCTGTGAACTTAAAGATTTTGTTTAGTCAACCGCTTTTTTTCTTCTTCTTTCTTTTCTCTCTCCTCTTCAGAGACCCAAATCCTACGAATCACCGAGTGAACAAACAGGTGAACAATGATGTCAACCTCAGAATCCAGAACCTCAGCACTGTCATCAGACACATCAGAAACTACTACCAGGTAAGAGCGCAGTATGTGATGCACATGTGCAACAGCATATGACTTCCTGCTTGCTATGAATAGTCTGTTAAGTGTACCGCAGATTTTCAAGCTGCTGCTTGGTTCGAGGTTGTCACATGACAGCTGGTGTACAGATATGGTTTTGAGTGGCAGTTTTCACTCATCAGATACTGGTGGATTAAAGAAAAAGCTAAAACCGTCCTGCAATTGTTCTTATACTGAACGTATCTTAACAGTGTAGAACATTACCCCTGCTGTCAGACTCGTTTATTGGCTAATGTATGAGGTGTATCAGAAAAATAACAGGACTTGGTGTGCTTCTTTGATGTGAGGGGCATCGTCCACATAGAGTTCTTGCCACAGGGCCAGACAATCAACCAGCATATCTACAAAGAGATCCTGTGGCGTATGCTTCATTCAGTGCGCGAGAAGAGGCGAGAGTTGTGGCAGGACAACTCATGGCTGCTTCACCACGACAACGCGCCGGATCACGACACCCTGAGCATCCGGCAGTTCCTTGCTGAGAAGAACATCGCCGTGCTGGAGCAACCTCCCTACTCACCCGACCTGGCTCTGTGTGATTTACTTTTTTTTTTTTCCCTTCCTTTTCCCCAAGCTCAAGGGGGTCATCAAGGGGACCCGTTTTCCGGATGTGGAAGCCATCAAGAGGGCTGTGACAATAGAGCTGCGGAGAATCCCTGGAGAATCCTTCCAGGAGTGCATGGATGCATGGTAGTGAAGGATGGGAAAGACCTGAGGGGGATTATTTCGAAGGGGAAAACTTGTAGTTTAGAGTTTACTTTTTTTTTTTGTGCCCCAGTCCTGTTTCTTTTCTGACACACCTCATAGTTCAAGCTCAAGAGAATTGTTTTAGAAGACTAGAAGGTCGAGGACAGTTAGGGTGGTCTCTGAGGTTTTTTTGAAAGTTTCACCAGGCTTTAATGAGAGGAAGGGGATCAGCAGAAAGACACGCTAGCACAAATCCTCCTGTTTCATCCTGCATCCTGATGCGTGGTTTTACAGAACACTTTTAAGGAAGTGGCTATAATTTTGTGGTGTTATGGGTGGATTTTATGTCCTAGCAGTTTTAGTGATTCTTGGGAGCGCTTCAGTATTTAAATAGGTGTTTCCTAGACCTGAGGCCTTACTTTGACTGCTTCATCCCTAACAGTGGTCGCTTCTCTAAAAAGTACCTACACAACTGCTACAGAAAGGTTCTAAGATCTCATCTAATCTCATTATCTCTAGCCGCTTTATCCTTCTACAGGGTCGCAGGCAAGCTGGAGCCTATCCCAGCTGACTACGGGTGAAAGGCGGGGTACACCCTGGACAAGTCGCCAGGTCATCACAGGGCTGACACATAGACACAGACAACCATTCACACTCACATTCACACCTACGGTCAATATAGAGTCACCAGTTAACCTAACCTGCATGTCTTTGGACTGTGGGGGAAACCGGAGCACCCGGAGGAAACCCACGCGGACACGGGGAGAACATGCAAACTCCACACAGAATGGCCCTCGCCGGCCCCGGGGCTCGAACCCAGGACCTTCTTGCTGTGAGGCAACAGCGCTAACCACTACACCACCGTGCCACCCCAGGTTCTAAGATCTAATACAAAATGCTTAAAATCTACCAAGGGTTAGAATGATGTTTACTCTTTCGTACCCAGTCTCAGCCTTCCCACCATCTTATGCCGCTTTTCCACTACCAACGCGGCTGAGTTGGGCTGAGCCGTGCCATGCTGAGTTGGGCTGAGTCGAGCTGAGCGGGGCTGTTGGAGTTGCATTTCGACTACAACCGCGCTGAACCGTGCTGGCTGGAAGTGGGTGGACACATTGGGTGGAGTTAGCGAAAGTGGGTGGACGTCACGTGATGTCGTTAGGCAGCGCAAACAGTGACATCAGTGATCTTTTAAGCGGTAGTCTCACGACCCGGATAGTAAACAATAAACATGGAGGACATGGAGTCGTTAGTGTTGCTGGTCTTGGTGCTGTGGCTTGTTGTCACCGACAACGCCAACAGATACTGGCAAGAGCGTATAGACGAGGCGAGGCGCATAAGGCTTCAGAAATTCTCCATAATTCGTAATTCTTCTTCTTCCGGGTTTACAGTTCCCAGCATGCTCGCGGGGCGTGTGAGGACACTCCTCCTCACCAATCAGTGCACAGGGGAGTGTCTCCTCACGCCCCTAGCCCCACTCAGCTCGGTTTGGCTCGCTTCAGCCCTACTCCAAAACCGTGCGAGTTTTGGGTGCTAAGTAGGGCTGAAGCGAGCTGAGTCGTGCTGCTCTGAGGTAGTCGAAACGCGAGCCGTGTCGGGCTGAAGTGAGCCGAAAAAGGGTAGTGGAAAAGGGCCATTAGATTTGTGTGTGTGGGAGGGTGTTTGTCTCATTTTTCAGTGCAACTTAAATTCAGGATTGGGTTGTAAATGGAATTGGTAATACACACAATTCATTCTCTATAAAACAGGCCTCGTCAGAAGCATATGTAATTTTTAGACGTCTGTTCTAGACCTTTTAGTCAGGGTTTGGGAAGCCCATTGTAACTGATCCCTCATGCATAACCTAGGATTTTAATTCCAGCTACAGTCTGATAGTTTTTTTTTTTTTTTTTTAAAGCAGAATTCTATTTAAAACTCGTACTAACTCCAGGGTTCGGGATATGGTTTTGACAGAAAATGCAAAGCATTTTCTTAAAGCTCGATGGCCTTCCGATTTCATAAAATCGGTGAAATTTAGTTACCTCCTGAAATTTGGAAATTGTGATACATGTTTATTTCTGTAATATCTGACAAAATATCAGGCCATTCTGTGGCTGGAAAGTTATTTAATTTGAGGAGATTAAAGCAAATAATGTGCATGAAAATGCTCGCATCGCTCAGTCAAGCAGACAGAAGTCGTCCGTGTGCGCATGCGCAGGTTTAACTGCTTCTTCTTTTGGGTTTTACAGCAGCTGGCATCCACGGTGCTGCATTACAGCCATCTACAGGTTTACCTTGACCGTGAACTGACAGTTACATAATTCTGTCGCTAACCGAACAGCTGATCACACCGAGGTGCTCGCTGACCACCGATATTTATTAGTTTGGTCCTGGGTTTCCTTTCCTTCGTATAGAACATAACGTCTTTTCTTCTCGCTTTCTGTTACTGTAGTCGGTCTTTCACGTTTCGTTTGCATCCTCCATTTTTCTCTCCTGTTTCAAATTTGTATCCCACAATGCCTTGCGCGAATGGGGAAAGCCCACCACGTGATGCATGACATAGTATCTTGAATTGGGTCATGGTGAAGCAGGAAAAAATAGCGGAGAATTTAGGGCCACATGGCCCTAAATTCATTAATTGTTCGATTTAAAGAAAACTAATAAAATTGGAAGTCTGTGATTCGAATTCAGTAGCTTTTGGTCCATTAAACAAAATAATTGGTGTCAGGGGGGAATTCTTTTTATGACCTACACTTAAAATCTGAAAGGCAGTCTACCTTTAAGTCACTCTGGATAATGGTAAGTTCAGACCAAGAGCATCAAAATTTATTCTGGCGGCTCTCCCAACAATGCTATCGAGGTAGCCTACATTTAACATAGCTGTGGTTATGCGTGTGAAGTTTAGTGGCTAGTTGCAGTAACTGGTCAAATCAGTGTTAAAACAGTGTTCTAGAGCAAAGATGTTGCCTGTAAATAGTGTTACAAGCAGGAACACATCATAAATAATGGGGAAACCTGCTACTGCAATTATTAATTTCTTCTCCACTGTATTTGGGAATGGTTCGAATGGAACCAAAAATCTACACGACGGTGTTCTTTAGAGTGGAGCGCTTCTAAATTCCGATTGGTTGCCGCTGAGCCGTGTCGTATCGCGTTCTGGACATCAACTTTATTCTGATGTCCGCACCACCAAAGGTCATACTGTTGCTCACTGCCAAGAGACACTGGTTCATATTGAAAATGAACGACTTCTGGTTGCTTTGTTGCTCTTGCCGCGTTTGGTCTGAATGTACCATTTGTGCATCTGCCAAGCGCTTTAGGGGTAAAAGTAAAAACCGGACTGACACGAGTCAGAAACAAAAGGACACCTGATATTGCTAATGGCAACTGTCATTTGCTAATTAATGTTTTATAATATTTAAATCCACCTAAAAGGGTGTCTAAGGGTGTATTCAGACCAGGATAGTTCGATAGTTCACTTGCTTTGGTCCGAACCAAATGTTTTTTGTTTTTTTTTTCATTTTGGTGCGGTTCGCTTTCACACTGTACATTTTAGTAAGCGGACCAAAATCTGTCAACAAAGCCACGCGCCCTGAGGTCGTTCAGCTATTGGTCAGAGACGACACGCGCACAAAGCGCTGTTCTGGGGAGTGCGTGAACCCCTTCTCCTTCATTTTCTCACTGAATACAGCAAACACGTCGGCATTTTTGTGTGTTCTCTCCAAAAGCTCAGATATGTGGACATCTGCCCATATATCCACAAGGGTACGCGTTTCTTCCTCGGCCCACGTTTGCCCCCTACTCATTTTTTGTACTCTGTAGTGTAGCCTACCACTGGTCTGGACTGAACGACTGTTGTAAGGTTCCCTTGACAACCGAAACAGTGTTTGCGCTTTGCGGTGGAGTGTCAAGACTCTGTTTCCCATAATGCTCGACAAACGACGGAAGCTCCCGAGGTACAAAAAAGCAAAACTGTCGGGTTAGGTCCGGTCTGCTTTCACACCTCCAAAAGATCCGCACCAGAGTTCCTTTGGTCCGGACCGAGTCCGACCTTGCAGCTCGGTCTCGGTCCGCTTGTTTGGTCCGGACCAGAGTTCGGTGGTTTGTATTCGGACCAACCCAAAAGGTCTGGACCAAGGGAAATTTGGGTCGTTTGGTCTGGTCCAAACAACGTAGGTGTGAATACGCCCTAAATAACACTGAATTGCAGATGTCCGTTTCCTTTCTGTTGTATTAAATTGCAAAGCTCTAAATCAAGCTTCTGCTTCCCCTCACTTCAGACACCTTCAGATACAGACCATGGTTTTGTCTGTGTGAGTGACTCGGAGATGAAATAAGGATGAAAACTGCAGTAGAAATGAACGAAATGCAGACTGATGCACTCTGGTTTGAAGAGCTAGTTCTAGTGTGATCACGTTTCCATTTCTTCGGCTTGCTGTGTGGGCCTTCATAACGAGTAACAGAGCTGTGCACGTGTGTATGCTAATTAAGAGGCACGCTTAACTTGTCGTGAATACACCCTATAGCAAGTATTTCAACCTGTCCTAACACTGTGTGTGTGTGTGTGTGTGTGTGTGTGTGTGGCCAACATGCCTGAGGCAATCGGTGTGGACTTGTGCAAAAATAACCATCATAACTATTTCACTGAAACCCCAACATCAGACTGCAGTCTCATAATGGCAGTCTAAACAGCAGCCTACAGGGCATAAAACATGTCCAGTGCGCTTCTTGAGATGTGGCTGAGGAGGGGCTTCAAAGCAGCAACATCTGCAGGTCACTACACTCCTGATCAGAAACAGATGTGGGGTTTTAGCATGTGTTAATCACACCCCCACGGACCTTCACTCGCAGGACGGTGAAAGGTTGGCGTAGGTTGATGAATGGTTCCGAACTCCCCTGACCTTGTTATTTTAAGCAAATTCGGAAAGTTGTCAAAGGAAATGCTTAACTCGTGTAATACATTAGCTCTCACTTTAGATTAGAGTCAGTTTCCTGCTGCTATTCAGTCTGAACCTCTTCTCGTGCTCCACTCTCAGCCTCCAGTGTGGGGCGTAGCCTCGGACCTTTTTCAGCTTTATTCAAAGGTTCCCTGGTGCTTGGTCGAATTTAAATGACAAGGTCTCAAAGTCTTGGGCAAATTCTATAAAAGTCAGTCCATGTCCGATTATACAACCCGATTAAAGAAAATTATTATGTTCTGCTGACATCAATCAATGTGTTTCTGTGCAGAAAAACAAGCTCTTGCTGTCATGGTAGCAATGCCGAGAGAAAACATGTTTTAAAATGCATAGAAGAGGAGTTTGGAGCAGTTTGTAGAAATGGAATGGAAAGTCCATTCTTTTAAAGCGAAACTGCCTTTCGGATTTTTCAAGTGTAGGTCATAAAAAGAATTCTCGCTGACACCCAATTATTTTTGTTTAGTGGACCGAAAGCTACTGAATTCGAGTCACAGACTTCCAATTTTAATAGTTTTTTAAAAATAGAACAATTAATGAATTTAAGGCCATGTGGCCCTAAATTCTCTGCTATTTTTTTTCCTGCTTCATCATGACCCAATTCAAGATACTACATCATGTGGTTGGCTTTCCCCGTTTGCGCAAGGCATTGTGGGATACAAATTTGAAACAGGAGAGGAAAATGGAGGATGCAAACGAAACGTGAAAGACCGACTAGAGTAACGGAACGTGAGAAGAAAAGACGTTATGTTATATACGAAGGAAAGGAAACGCAGGACCAAACTAATAAATATCAGCGGTCAGCGAGCACCTCGGTGTGATCTGCTGTTCGTTTAGCGACAGAATGATGTAACCGTCAGTGCCCGGCCAAGGTAAACCTGTAGATAGCAGTAATGCAACACTGTGGATGCCAACTGCCGTAAAACCCAAAAGAGGAAGAAAAAGGTAGACCTGCGTATGCGCACACGGACTTCCTCTGTCTGCTTGACTGTGCGAAGCGAGCAATTTCATGCACATTTATTTGCTCGGGAATTGTCTGAAATTAAATAACTTTGCATCCACAGAACGGCCTGATGTTTTGTGAGCTATTACAGAAATAAGCATGCATCACAATGACCAAATTTCAGAGGGAACTATATTTCACCGATTTTACGAAATCGAAAAGCCGTCTAGTTTTAAATTGAGTTGGAGGTAATAAGGATATTCTTTCTGTCCCTTAGCATGCAGGTAGCTTTGCGACTCACTGTACAAGTAATAGGCTTGGGACTGTTGTATTTTGTTTTGTTTTGCATATTGGCTTTTGTAATGCCAGTATTCCTTAGTAGTCTGTAGAAGGCAATTAAAGGAAACGATCACCTGAAAACCAAGCGAATTCTAGTCACCATATCAATTCTAGGACAGTGTTTCTCTGTTTTTGTGTCTAAAATGGAATAAACATGGAGAAAATGCGTAATTTTGTAAGGAACTCTTTCGTTCAGCTGGCAGAGCCATCGTGACGTCGGAGTTGCTTCCTGTGGGAGCGTGCGTGTATGCGTTCATCACGAAAGTGAGTGGGTGATATGCTGTAGCCCATATAGACTATAAAAACACTCTACCGCTAACTTTTACACACGCACGTGCACCTTCTCTTGCCCTCTGTTTCATACACGTCTCACACACGCACTAGTGGATAATCATGCCATGACCATCCTGGCGGACAAGTTGACCGACCAGTACCGTGTTTACAACCAAGTGCTGTGCAGTATGGCATTATCTTCACAGAACACAGTTCAGAGATAATACAACAATATGGTACGAAAAAAGTTTGAAATGAAAATAACTGCATTATATACAAGAAAAATGACCACAGTAGACCATGCGGTCAGCAAATGCTGGGATCTCACCCGGATCCATCTCAAGCAACTTCTACGTCATGAATCCCACAGCCTCATTTTGACTTTTCACGGTATCCTTAAAGCAGTGCAGATGAATATGGTGTATTTATGGCGTACGTGTATTTTGGCCACTTTTAAATGTGAAAATGATCAATATCCTTTCAGAATTACTGCCTCGACTTGGTGCTACTTTGAATTACATGTCAAAGTGCTTAATTATAAATAAATTTGTATTTTACGATTCATTTCCTTTAAATGCTTGAGCAGAACGAAGGGTTGTGTGTGGGGTGAGTGAACACAACTCTTTTTTTTTTTTGTGTGCACAGTATATCATCTTTAGTTTATAAACCAAAAACGCAATTAAATGATCTCCAATTCATACTGATTCAGATATTCAGCTCTGTGATAAGTTTTGAGATGACTGAGCATCAGCAGTGTAAGTGCACGCGCTAGTCACACAGGAAGTGCAACTGAAAGTATGAAGAATTTAAGCAGTTTTTTAAATTTATTATTTATTTATTTTATTTATTTTTTTTAGAAAGTGCTGAGTCATGCCAGAGCTTTGTAAAATTTCAATATTTGCCATTCGAGTCATTTTGGGGGGAAGAAAAAATTCCAACCCAAAAGTTTTGTCTGTATTAGTTTTAAAGAGGACTCGGGTACAGCACTTGGGCTCTAGACTTTAGAAGCCTAGACTTAAGAACCAGACTTTTTTAAAGATTTCTCTCAAAAAGATGTCGGGTGGCACGGTGGTGTAGTGGTTAGCACGGTTGCCTCACAGCAAGAAGGTTCCGGGTTCGAACCCAGCAGCCGGCGAGGGTCTTTCTGTGTGGAGTTTGCATGTTCTCCCCGTGTCTGCGTGGGTTTCCTCCGGGTGCTCCGGTTTCCCCCACAGTCCAAAGACATGCAGTTAGGTTGATGTGGGGTGGCCTTGGGCTGAGGTGCCCTTGAGCAAGGTACCTAACCCCTGACTGCTCCCTGGGCGCTCTGGTGTGGCTGCCCGCTGTGTGCGTGTGTTCACTGCTTCAGAAGGGTTAAATGCAGAGGATGAATTTCACTGTGCTTGAAGTGTGCATGTGACAAATAAAGGTTTCTTCTTCTTCTTCAAATTCTGCCTCATAAGGCTCGCAGTCATGAACAAAAAGTTAGGGCTTCTTACACTTTCAGTTAAAGCTCCAGTGCTTTGAAAAGAAAAGCATTCAGGCCCAGTCCCACAATACCGATAACTATACAATAACAGTAAATGAATCACTCCCCTGTAGTTTGTGGTTGGTGGTCACACCAGGCCGATAACGATACCTATAGCCCGGGCCTGGATTTATCCGTATCGGTGAGACTGCTTCTGGAGCAATTTTCCAGGCCTGGACCTGATCCGATAAAACATCTGACCAATCAGGTAGTTGTTTACATGTAATGTCATCTGAGCACAGTCCAAACATTTAATTGTTTTAGATTTCTTAATTTTTTTTTTTTAATCCGTCGTGCATGATCCGTATGATATCGGTAACCAGTCTGTAATATCCTGAAACATCCGTGAGCAATCTGTGAATCATTAGCATCCGTGATGCAGCTGTATTAAAATCCGTAACCACTCTGTATTTTATATCCTTTTATTATTATATTTCTGTAATCTGTGACCTATCTGTATTTTGTCAAACACCAGTGTGTACATGGGTTGTTTTGTATGGAATCAATTTTTTGTGCCAAAATGTTCATACAATACTTTTGAAATATCAAACAAAAACGACAAATCAAAATACAAAAAAAGAAAAAAGTCAATTTTTTTTAGACTGGCAAACAAATTATTTGTGTAATCGTGCAAAATATCAGTCTATTACTCTTCAGAAACCTTTTATTTTTGTTCCGCATCTTTCTCAGTTTTGCTTGGCGTAATTTATTTTGGTTGCGATTCCAGCTTTCTCGTTTGCGCTCCCTGACTTTTTGCTTGCAGTTTTGGCACAAACTTCACGTGTGGGCGGGCTGTCCAGGAATGCATTCCCATTGGCTAACTTGTGTTTGACTGACAGCTACGCTCAGCCATTCCCTACTCGGATTCTGGTGGACTGTTTGACGAGTGACCGATCCATTGCCGGTAAACAAGGATTGAGTGGACTTCAGTGGCGACTATGATATTGAATTAATTCAACAAAGTATAAATTCAATATCATAGTCGCCACTGAAGTCCACTCGATCCTTGTTTACTGTCAATGGATCGGTCACTCGTCACACAGTCCGCCAGAATCCGAGTAGGAAATGGCCGCAACAGCCTCCGGGGAATGGCTGAGCGTAGCTGTCAGTCAAACACAAGTTAGCCAATGGGAATGCATTCCTGGACAGCCCACCCACACGTGAAGTTTGTGCCAAAACTGCAAGCAAAAAGTCAGGGAGCGCAAACGAGAAAGCTGGAATCGCAACCAAAATAAATTACGTCAAACAAAACTGAGAAAGACGCGGAACAAAAATAAAAGGTTTCTGAAGAGTAATAGACTATTTTGCACGATTACATGAATAATTTGTTTGCCGGTCTAAAAAAATTGACTTTTTTTTTTTTCTTTTTTTGTATTTTGATTTGTCGTTTTTGTTTGATATTTCAAAAGTATTGTATGAACATTTTGGCACAAAATTGATTCCATAGTTTTGAAGTCCAAGCTGTACAGTATGACCCGGAATAATGTGCTACGACTTGGGGGAAAAAAAAACTTCCATGACTTCCTAATTTGCATGCATTTATTTCCCTGAGTGTCAGGACCAAGTGATATTGTAGTCAGATTATAGTTGTGGTGTGACTGCTCCAGGCTGGAACTAAATCCAAGCACCGGTATAGTCGTAGTTATAGGTATAATTATAGCTATCAGTTTTGTGGGACCGGGCCCTTAAATTCAGAGGGGAGAGAATGGACTCTAATAGCTGTTCCTGGCCTCTGGTGAGTCGTCCTGGGAATCATGTCCTAGTAATTCGCAGTCAGGTGAATTACTGTCAGTCTGAACTGGAGTGAGATTTCAAACATGCACATTTTATGCCAGCTCCCAAACTTGAAAGATGTATGGCAGGACACGTGCGCCTAAATTTACTGTACAACTTAACATATAGCCTTTGGCATCATAATGGAAGCCTTTCCCTTGAACCTGCCTTTGAACCAGATATCTTCATCCATCATAAACTGACTCCACAGACCTGCATGAGTAGTGCGCTAACTCTTCATAAGAGTTCTTTCCTTCATCTGGGGTCATTAGCTGTCTACCTTGATATTATTGGCTTAGTGGTGTGTGTGTGTGTGTGTGTGTGTGTGTGTGTGTGTGTGTGTGTGTGTTTTATCTCGCAGAACAATAGCAGTTAGACCAGGGGTGGGCAATTTATTTTTTTCCATGGGGCCATGTGAGAAACAGAAAATTTTGTGGAGGGCCGGACCAAAAGGCTGAACTAAATTCTGCATAATATTAATTGTATTTCTTTATATAAAGCAGTACCGTAAATAACATTGTTTTTACAAACTGCTAAGACTGGTAAGAGTATGGAAAAAAACGAGGTTGCCTTACAAAAAATGTCATTTATTCAATCAAATTTCCCAAAACAGTGGTTAACAAAATGTGAACGTTTGTACCTTTTTTTTTTTTATTTTTTTGTCACATTCACCCCAAAACACAATAAAGACATCACAATATTGTCTTTCTACTCCAAATATCAAGCAAGATACATCATATTATAATAATGATGCCCACATTTGGTGTTTTTCAGTTTTTTATTTGTTCAGTAAGAGAAAGCTAGTCTCTGTTGGCCTTTAACGAGTGCATCAGAGTCAGGTTGAATGTCTGAGGTGGAGATGCGAAGCACAGCTGACAGATCATCGGTGAGAGAGGATCTATACCTGGATTTGTTAAACTTCATCACTGAAAATGTTTGTTCACATATGTAGGTAGAGCCAGTACTTACCGTAGCAGTCCATGTTTTGTTGAAAGTCCTGCATTCGGCATCTACCTTTTCTTCTTTTTGCGGACATTTTGGGGGCTAAAATCTTCTTGTGACCTGCTCGCAACAACGTCGATTCGGTGTAGGTATCAGATCTACAGATCAGCTCCGGCGCCTGCTGGTGACGTCACACTATGCGATTAGCTGGACCGTTTGAAGGATGACGTACAAGTTTGTGGTTGGTCTGGACAAATTACAGAAGTAGTTATCGCGGGATTAGGTTTCGTGGGATTTCATGTCATGTTCATGTCGCGCGCATTGCGTTTTTGTTGAACACAACTTCAAAATAAAAGCAATGCACATTCAGTCCATGCATGAGGTAAAATTAGGAAATACGTTTATTTTGTAATTTCTAATTAACCTTACGCGGGCCAGTCAGAATGAACCAAAGGGCCGGATGCGGCCCGCGGGCCGTAAAATGCCCAGGTCTGAGTTAGACTGTAGTGAGACTGCAGTATCTGTGTTCAGGTTGGAGATGCAAACACTCACTGGCAGGACTTATAATAAACACAAAACAGCCAGTGTTGGGGAACTGACTGAGCAATATTAGCATGTTGGCTAAAAACAAACTTCTTTAAAGGAGAGAGGGTTGTGTGGTCCCCCCCCCCCCCCCCCCCCCCCCGCCAAGTCTACTAAATGTGACAGTCACGTTAGCATCTACTGTATTTAGTGCTCTCAGTGCAGTTTGAGAATGCAGCACTGTATTGTTTTCTTCTCAATGGTACAATGATGGTACAACCCACATTACAAACTAACTTTCCGCAAGTAGCTTTCAGTAGCCTTTTTAAAAAAAAAAAAAAAAATTTTTTTATAATAATTCCCCCACTGGCCGAAAGGCCCGAAGGGGGATTGTCATAGCAATGTCCGTCTGTCCATCCCGGGAAGGGTTCTCACCTTCTGAAATGAACTCCTCTCTCAATTTTTGGAGGAATTTCACGAAACTTGACGAGGCATTGTTATATGTCGCTACTGCGCATATTGTAATTTCATTAAATTCTGTCACATTTTACCAGAGTGGGCGGCACAGTGGTGTAGTGGTTAGCGCTGTCGCCTCATAGCAAGAAGGTCCGGGTTCGAGCCCCATGGCCGGCGAGGGCCTTTCTGTGCGGAGTTTGCATGTTCTCCCCGTGTCCACGTGGGTTTCCTCCGGGTGCTCCGGTTTCCCCCACAGTCCAAAGACATGCAGGTTAGGTTAACTGGTGACTCTAAATTGACCGTAGGTGTGAATGGTTGTCTGTGTCTATGTGTCAGCCCTGTGATGACCTGGCGACTTGTCCAGGGTGTACCCCGCCTTTCACCCGTAGTCAGCTGGGATAGGCTCCAGCTTGCCTGCGACCCTGTAGAACAGGATGAAGTGGCTAGAGATAATGAGATGAGATTTTACCAGAGTTACAACCCTTGATTAACAAAGTTATACTTTCACAATTTCCTGAAGGTGTGTTTGCCTTCTGACATCAACTCCTCTCACAGTTTTTGGACGAATTTCTCGAAGCTTGGCAAAAGGTCTTGTTATATGACGGTAATACCCATATTGCGATTTAATTTCATTTGTGAAAATTTTACCAGAGTTTTGAGCCTTGATTAAATAACTTTGACAATTTCATGAGGGTGTATGTTCTGAAATCAACTCCTCTCATAATTTTGTAGAGGAATTTCACCAGACTTGGCAAAAGGGTTTGTTATATGAGAGTTATACGCATATTGAAATTTCGTTTAATTTGGGCGAATTTTACCAGAGTTATGCCCTTGATTATTAACAAACTTGTACTTTGGCAATTTCATCAAGGTGTGCTTGCTTTCTGAAATCAACCTCCCTTGCAATTATTATCCCCCGCTGGTCCAAAAGGGGATTATGTCGTTGTGATGTCCATCCGTCCCAGGAAGAGTACTCGCCTTCTGAAATCAACCCCTCTCACAATTTTTGGAGGAATTTCACGTAACTTGACAGGATTCTTTGTTATATTTCGGTAATATGCATATTGCACTTTCGTTCAATTCAGTAACATTTTACCAGAGTTATGGCCGAGTTGCCAGTGGAGAATATTGTCTTTTCTGAGCACTCTTGTTCACCAAAGATAGTGAAATCCCAATTTCTTATTTCCTGTCGCTTTAAATAAATATCACATGTTGGTTTGGTGCTAAGGCTGGCGTGCGTTACAGGACAAATTAATCTTAAAAACTTTTGTCTTGCAGCATATTTTGAAAGTTTAGCACTTAAATGTTATGACCTGTGCTCTTGGTTGGATGCCCACTTACTACACTACTGTTCATACACAGGGATCATCTCTTTGCTTCCTGCCATTTAATTCCCCACCCACAAAAATTAGATTAGCTCCCAAATGACCCCCTGCTCAACCACCAGAAAGCATGCCCTTGAGAGACAGAGTGGCATCCAGTAAGGACAATAAGTCTCTGGGGGGGAGGGGTGCCATGCTGGCTCCGCCCTGCCTATTGTCTACACGGAGTCTGCATGTGAGCCAGCGTGCTGTAAACTGACTCCACTCAAAGCTGTTATGTCAGAGATGTGAGCTTACTGGGGCCCTTGTTGAGCATCTGAATGTAATGAATGGAATCAGACCACAGCTGAACTAGGACCTTGCTGACGATGGCCTGTTTGTTTATTCATGCTTTGATTCAAATTGATTTCTATATTCAGTACCAGTCAAGTTTGGACCCACCTTTTGAATTCAGAGGTTTTCTTTTTTATTAAGACACTATACACCAATCAGTGATCATTAGGATCACTGACTGGTGACTTGAATAACTGATTATTAGGGTGCATCAGTTGCCCCCTAAAAATGAAAAGTTCCTCCAATCATGATGTATTTTGTTTTTATGTTCCTTTTGGTAAGAAAAAACACTGAGTGAAATATTTTGACAAAATTCAAAAGTTTAATGGTGGCACCAGGAGCTCAGTTATGGAAAAAGCTGCTATTTTATGACTTTTATGACAAAATTTCGATCACTTTTCATGAAACATTATGGCACCTTATAGAGTATACCAAATATCTTAGATACACATTTTTAGTACATATTCTAAATATGTTATCAAGCACAGTTTGAGTTTTAGCTGTTCATTGAATCATTGTTCAACTACTTTTAAACAATACAAATGTATTATGAATCACATTAATGCTTCTCAATCCCTTGCAAAGGTTCTTAACATGATCTCTGGCTCACAAGAAATCAATAAATGGAGTCCAACATTGTGATTCAAACCTTACGCGAAAACATAAAATAAGCGTTTTTTGGCAAAAAAAAATGAACCTCATGGTGCCACCATTAGACTTTTGAATATGGTCAAAAATGTTTACAGGATGTCTTTATTGGTGAAAAGGAACACCCAAACAAAAATGCATCAGATTTTATGAAAGTGAGGGCAACTGATGCACCCTACTGATTATCTCATGACAGTGGCACCTGTCAAGGGCTGGGGTATATTAGGCAGCAAGAGAACGGCCAGTTCTTGAAGTTATGCTGGAAGCAGGAAAAATGGGCAAGTTTAAGGATCTGAGCGATTTTGACAGGGGCCCAAATTGTGATGGCTAGATGACTGGGTCTGAGCATCTCCAAAATGGCCCATCTTATGGGGTGTTCCCACTGTGCAGTGGTTGGTACGTACCAAAAGTGGTCCAAGGAAGGACAACCGGTGACCCGGCGACAGGGTCATGGGTGTCGAAGGTTCATTGATTTCCCATGGGGCATGAAGGCTAGCCCATATAGTCCAATCCCACAGAAGAGCTACTGTAGCACAAGCTGCTGAAAAAGTTCATGCTGACACCTTTCTGTTTTAGCCAGCGTTAACTTTTTCAGTAGTTTGTGCTACAGTAGTCCCCAGTACGTATGGTGTGTGTGTGTGTGTGTGGGGGGGGGGGGTAATACAAATAATCCCTAGGCTGTGCAGCCAGAGTGCCACTTCAGTCTGTCTCAAGCTGTCCCAGGATTGTGGTATTGTCTTTGCTGAAGAGAATGGATTTCTTGTATATTTGTCAAATAAGTGGATTCTGGGATCTTGTCACATGTAACTAATCTAACTGCATGATGACATCCTCCATTTTTCTTTGTGTCTCACATTAATGCCAGAGCGCAACCTTTTTACCCAAAATATGACCGGCATGTAAGATAGATGGAATAGAGTGGGTGATGATAACTGAGCAAAGATGGCAGTTAGCCAAGTTTCGATTGATCTAGCTTTAAAATGAGAAACTTCCTTAAACTTTCTGAATTTTCTAAAGTGAAATTCAGTTATTCCAGCATCGTGGTGTGCAAATAGCAAAGTGAAGTTTTAATTCTCTGCACAATGCCATGATATCCAGTGATTTTGTACTTCAATTATATTGTGGTATCAGACCTGTCATTGTTTACTTATTTTGCGTAGGAGTGCTGCATTTTAATTTCAGAGTACGCTAGAATGAGTTAGCCAGAGATGTCCACAAGTATTGGCAACTGGCGGTTTTCTCCGCCTACGCAGGCGGTCTGCGCTGGCTACTCAATCTCAGAAAAAAATTAACACAGAAAAGCAAGTTTTTAAGCAATTTTTGTCATCACTGCCATGGGCGACGTAGTAGTTAGCACTGTCGCCTCACAGCAAGAAAGTTCTGGGTTTGAGCCCAGTGGCCGATGGAGGCCTTTCTGTGTGGAGTTTGCATGTTCTCCCCGTGTCATTCCTGGACAGCCCACCCACACGTGAAGTTTGTGCCAAAACTGCAAGCAAAAAGTCAGGGAGCGCAAACGAGAAAGCTGGAATCGCGAACAAAAATAAAAGGTTTCTGAACAGTAAGAGACTGATATTTTGCACGATTACACGAATAATTTGTTTGCCAGTCTAAAAAAATTGACTCTCTTTTGTTTTGTATTTTGATTTGTCGTTTTTGTTTGATTTTTCAAAAGTATTATATGAACATTTTGGCACAAAATTGATTCCATAAATATCTTGCTTAGTATCCTAATTAAACAGGCAGAACAGAACTGGGTTTTGATCAACATTTATTTTGGTGCATGGACCAGCACTAGTTACTCGTTGTTTTGGTGGGGCAGCTGTGTTTATGTGGTTTATATTGTAAAGCTGATGTCGGACAGGTCTGTCAATGTTTCATCTGCGTATGGAGCAGTTGTAGGCTTTAATGTGGTTTCATGTAGTTATTTGATGGACATTTGTTTCCAGCAGGGCATGTACAGCAGATCTGTTATGTTTGGAGCCCTGGCCAAAGATCAGTAATTCTTTTAAAAGTAAATGATTAAAGGCACGTGTTAAACTCTGAAGCTTAGGGAGGCTCCAAAGAGCCCAGGTGACTCAGCACCTCTGTCTGTTGTATGCTGATGTGGTAAATCTCAGATATTGATATAGGTGTGTGCATAGTCCATAGCAGCCTGGCACTGAATCTGATGAGCTTGTCTCGGAGGTGGGTTATAATAGACTACGTTTGCTTAATAGAGGGGAGTGTGCGCGTGTGGGCGCTCTATGGGCTAAGGGGTTGCCGTGGATTCTGGAATGTCTCGCTCGCTTTCTCTCTCCTGTTATCCTCTGAGTCACTGGGCAGCAAAAGTTCTGGGTATCCGCCCACAGAACACACTCCCTCGCAAAGTTTAAGGTTGTGTAGGATTTGTTTGGTCTGCCTGCCACAAAACTGCGCTGGCACGAATCCGAATGGTGTCGGGTAGCCCCTTCTTCTGCAGCTTTTTTTTTTTTTTTTTTTGTGGAAATGCTTTCATGACTTGAACACTTCGAGACCTGCCCATTTGTGCCGGAAGAGGTCCAGAGAAATTCTTACCATGCGAAAACGATGTTAAGAACCTTAACACGGCCTTAACAATCGGCTGCTTTTATTGCCTTATCTGTTTATGGTGCTTTTCAAAAGGGAGTGCCGAAAAGCAGTATTGTCTCCAGGGGAGCCCATGTGACAGGAAGTGGCGGCCTGCTCCATGCTCGATGTCACCTGGCCTCTTTTATGTGTGTGTTTGCTCACTTTGCTTCAACGTGACTTTTGTTGGTTAGTGGTGGTGGATTGCTTTAACTTGAATTATCCCCGTGGCTCTTGTGTGGCCTTTTTTTTTTTTAAAAAGGCAGTGCGTCAGCCGGATAAAACTTTACAGTATCAACTACTTCAAAGGATGTTGAGAACCAAACCCAAGCAACTGTTTGCGCATTTGTCCTGGTGTTGATATTTTATTTTTTATTTTTTTAATAGTCTTCCTGTTCTGTCAGAATATTTGCAGCTTTTGAAATCATTTTTCATTTCATTGCAGTGTCTAGTGGTCCTGATTTTGGCAGCAGGATTTGCTTTCCTGTCTGGTGTTGGTGTGTAAAAGATCATCACTCTAATGAGCTGTAATGACCTGCATGCTGTCGGCTCAGCAGGTTAGTGGGTATATAGGACAGTGTCTGTGAGAGAATGGGGCCACAGTTATTGCTGAAACTGGCACTCAGACAGCGTTTCATCAGCAATTACAAGAAATCAACCTCCACAAGCAACAGTACGGTGTGAGACTGGTGGTGTGCAGATTGATTGGACTGGAATGTCGATGCCCAGTGAAACAGCCCCAGGCTCTGCTGTAATATGGGTCACAGTAGCATGAAAGCCCTAATTAGCCTGCGCTCCAGTGACCACGTTTTTCTGAGAACGTTCGCTTTCACTTTACCCCTTTTTACAGGCTTTGACTTCTTTCTTCTTTCCATACACAGCCTTGAAATGGCTAAAGAACACTGCATGTAATAAACCTGTGGTTTAAGGGGGTTAGAATTTTAAGTTCCACATATGGTAGTCTCCTAGCACAAGAGCGCACCGACAACAGGTATTTAACCAATATTTACTGTGAATTAGGGTGCATCAGTTGCCCTCACTTTCATAAAATCTGATGCATTTTTGTTTGGGTGTTCCTTTTCACCAATAAAGACATCCTGTGTAAAATTTTTTTGACCATATTCAAAAGTCTGACACTACGTTCAGACTGCAACCTGAAACGACCCATATCCGATTTGTTGTGAAATCCGATTTTTTTGTTAGGCCGTTCACATTACCAATTATATGAGACTTGTATGCGATCTCCAATATGAACGGAAAATGACCCAAAAGTGTCCCGCATGCGCAAATTGACATGTAATAAGCACATCTACGTAATACGTAAACAAAAAAAAAAGCGCACTCTTCAAGTTTCCACCAAAGAGGCGGGATTAGCCAACGCAGAATAGTGACGTTTGTCTCTTGTTGATGACGTGTAGGTCGCATGAATGCGACCTGTCCGGTCAGACTGCAGTCGCATGTGAAAATAACGGATATGCATCGGAATTAGGACCGCATATCCAAGCGGCCTGGGTCGCATGCGAAAAAAATCGGATCTGTGTCATGCAGATTGTCAATAACAAATCGGATACAGGTCGCATATGGGCAAAAAAATCGGATATGGGTCGTTTCAGGGTGCAGTCTGAACGTAGTCTAATGGTGGCACCATGAGGTTCATTTTTTTGCCAAAAAACGCTTATTTTATGTTTTCGCGTAAGGTTTGAATCACAGTGTTGGACTCCATTTATTGATTTCTTGTGACCCAGAGATCATGTTAAGAACCTTTGCAAGGGATTGAGAAGCATTAATGTGATTCATAATACATTTGTATTGTTTAAAATAGGGATCGACCGATATGGTTTTTTTTCAGGGCCGATACCGATTATTATGGAATTGGGATGCCGATAACCGATAAATGTAAACATTATAATTCACATGAAATTAAACATAGCACACACTGACACAGACCTTCATATCCATGAAATGTATGTTTAATTGTAAAATTGAACATGAAATTTTGTGCAGGGAGATGCCAGCAGCATTTGTACAATAAAGTCAAACATTAGTTAGAATAAAATGAGAAATAAAATAATAATAAAATAAATATTCACCAATAAAAAAATAAATCACTCCCTACTATATTACAGCTCACCATTTTCAGTGGAAAATAAATTAAAATACACTCTGGATTCTTTTACACTAAGAACTAAGTAAGACTTACCAACTTCAAGTAGTTTTTAAATAACAAATCAAGTGTAGGGAGCTGCCTGCAGCATTTTTTAAAAAGTAAAATCAAACAAAGTAGGCTATCACTCCCTATTATGTAACAACTTAACAAGTAACCATCTACATTCTAATGCTTTTAATGCCCAAGCCTAATATTCCCAATTTAGGAGGATTATATTGTAGTGAAGGAAGCATTACATGTAGTTTCAGCGAGACTAGTTGGTTGTAGGCTAATTCAAGTGCTTCCTTCCGTAAGCTAAGTTTGCCTGGCTACACAGATGCAAATGGACAATTTTAACGAGTAGTAGATGAAGAATGTAAACATGTAATGATGTTGTGCTTTTGCAACTTGTGTGTTTGTGACTTATTGCGGCAAAAGCAGCATGTCCTTACCTTGAAGTGGGATCTGCTTCTGCCCGAGTGCCCATACGGCCGCCTTGAAACAGTTCACAGCGTTTAGCTTCGCGTGTTGATTGGCTGTATCCCTTGTGCCGCTTCTGCCCAAGTGCCCGTGCGGCCGCCTTGAAACAGTTCAGTGTTTAGCTACGCGTGTCGATTGGCTATATCTCTTATGCCAAACAAATCAGATGTTGTGGTGGGCGGGACCGTGTTCTTGAACTCAGAGAGGCGAGTGCAGGAAAGGACGTGCAGTGATAGTCGCGTTAGGAACGAAATGGCTGCAAAAAGGCATTAAATCGTCATATCGTTGGAAATTATGGCCGATACTGATAACCCTAAAAATGCAGAATATCGGCCCGATATATCGGCCAGGCCGATTATCGGTCGACCCCTAGTTTAAAAGTAGTTGAACAATGATTCAATGAACAGCTAAAACTCAAACTGTGCTTGATAATATATTTAGAATATGTACTAAAAATGTGTATCTAAGGTATTTGGTATACTCCTAAGGTGCCATAATGTTTCATGAAAAGTGATCGAAATTTTGTCATAAAAGTCATAAAATAGCAGCTTTTTCCATAACTTTGAGCTCCTGGTGCCACCATTAAACTTTTGAATTTTGTCAAAATATTTCACCCAGTGTGTTTTCTTACCAAAAGGAACATAAAAAAAAATGCATCATGATCGGAGGAACTTTTCATTTTTAGGGGGCAACTGATGCACCCTAGTGTGAAGTGTCCCAGTTCCCTTCAAAGCACTAACACCTAAGGTTGAAAAATGCATGCAGATTTCAAAACAAACAACTATACTCCAGAATCGGTATATAAAAGAATACGATCAATTCATACAAGTTTCAGGAATGTTCCTCTTGTGAATAAATGGAGTGTGGCAAGGTCATGTGAGTCAGTATGCTGCATGACATCATGCTGTCAACATCGGGACATGCTGCATGTTGCCCTCCCCCTTGGACAATGTGTACGTCTGCATTTGCGATTTTTACTATGGACCAAACGTCAAATCCTGTGGCAATGAAGACCTTGGAAATGCTCCAGCAAGCCTGCAGCGGTGAGCTGGGTGAGATGTTTTGAGTGGCATTCATGTGTTGAGGGGCAGAACAATGTCCTCTAATGATGTCCTGCCACTCTTGAAGTGTGAATGGTACTCGAAACGCCTTGCCCAGCTCATTGCTTCATTACCACAAGCTTACTGTATCATTTCTAGGGTTGCTGTTGCTAATCATAAATGCAAAATTGTCACACAAACACGTGTAATACAGGTCCCGATGTTGACAGCATGTCACATTGCATACTGACTCTCTCAAGTTATTACTGCTTACTCCTGTTGCACATGCATGACTTTGCAGCACTCCGTTCGTTTGCAGGAGGAACCGTCCTGGAACTGTCTGATCACACCTCGTAATGTTAAATGCTGGCTTCTGTGCACTGTGTGATAGATAACCAGCCATTATACTTGGACAGATGTTTAAACCCCTGCCTTTATTACTGCCCATATGGACCTTAATCATGCATGCACTGTATGGCCAAATTTTTGTGGAAACCTGACCATCATGCCCATGTGTGGTTCTTCCCCAAACTGTTGCCACAAAGTTAGAATCGCACAATTGTATATGTCTTGTATGCTGGAGCATTATATTTTCCCTTCACCGGAATTAAGGGGCTCAAACATATTCCAGCATGACGATTGGTCCTGTACGCAGTTGTCCATGGTTTGCCGAGGTTGGACTGGAAGCACTTGAGTAGCCTGCACAGAGCCCTGACCTCAACCCCACTGAACACAGGCCTAATGGTTAGAGAAGCAGCTTTGGGATCAGAAGGTCACTGGTTCGATTCCCTGGACCATCAGGAATGGCTGAAGTGCCCTTGAGCAAGGCACCGAACCCCCAGCTGCTTCCCAGGCTGCTCTGGATGAATACCTGTAATGTAATGCAACACCGTTTGGGATGAACTAGCATGCTGACTGAGCCCCAGGCCTTCTCAGCCAACATCAGTGCCTGACCTCACTTATACCCTATCCACACTAGGGATTTTGTACCGATACGATACTACTTTCGTACCGCAACACCTGTCCACACTAGCAACTATACCGGTACTGTAGTGGTGTAACTGTATCGGTACGAAACCCACAAATGTATGGGTTTCGTACCGGTACAGTATCGGTACTGTAGCGCTTCGCTGTAGTGTGGACAGATGAAGTGGTTCTGTATCGATACAAATATAATGCGCATGCGCAATGAACCATTCCTACTTCTTCCGGCAATACGCACGTGCTTTCCAGTTGTAAATAAAACGTCAAAATGGCTCAAAACGACCGTGGAGCTACATGGAGCAAAGAAGGGGGGGTAAGGAAGGAGGAAGAGGGGGGAGGGGAAGAGAAGGGAAGAGGGAGAAAGTGAGGGGGGAGATTCGTTTTCTTTGTTTCTTTCTCAACTGCCTCACGCGTTTTATACAATTCAACTGAATAAATGACCACCAGAAATACAGACTGTACATTGACAACAAAAAGCACGCACACGTTGTTTCATCCGCCATATTCTCGGAAGGAAGTTACTCGGTAACCACGGAAACATTTCGCGCACGCGCATTTCAACTACCGTGAAAGAAAACCGCAAACATTTCTCGCTAGTGTGGACAGATGCACTAAACTGTACCGGTATACTTTGTATCGATACAGTTATACCACTATTGTACCGGTATATATGTGAACACAGCATTAATGCTCTTGTGGCTGAATGAGCAGATCTCCATAGCTACACTCCAAAATCTAGTAGAAAACTTCCCAGAAGAGTGGAGGTTATTATAACTCTGAAAGTGGGACTAAATCTGGACTGTAATATTTCAAAAATATATGAATGTGGTGGTCAGGTGTCCACAAAGTTTTGGCCATATTACTGTATGTAATTATGCAGCAGACATCACTACTGTCTCCCAAACAAGTCATTTTCTACTGTCGCTGATTGACTTAAGGGGTGTTCACACGGCAACTTTTACTCCGGTGTAGCACCGGGGCTGCCCCGGTAGAGCGTTCACATGGTACAAAGTTATACCGGTGTAGCCCCTGAAAGCTGCTTAAACCGGTGCAAATCTAACCCTGCTCGGGAGGTGGTTTAAGAAATTTACTCCGGAGTAAATGCTAGTTTGCGGGGCAGCACCAATATAAAATGGGACGTCTACAGGGGTAGACTCGCTACGCGTGAGGAGAGTTGATTGCATACGGGCATTGCATCCTGGTATTTTGCGCTTCCAAAATGGCGAATATCAACAACAACAGAACTGCGTGTCTTCCAGTGTTGCCAGATTGGGCGGTTTTAAGTGCATTTTGGCGGATTTGAACATATTTTGGGCTGGAAAACGTCAGCAATATCTGGCAACACTGGTGTCTTCATGCACGTTGTTTTCCCGGCACTTGGTGATGCCATGACAACCGGGAAAAGGAAGTACATTTTCACGCATGCGCATATTTCATTTCTGCATTTTTACTATCGGAAATGATAGTAATAATGATAGGAAATGATAGTTATAAAAGGAAATGATATCAAAACTTTATTACTATCAAAGGAAATGATGGTAATAAAGTTTTTGCTACTATTGCACGGTCGCAGAAACTGCCGTGTGACCGCAAGTGGGGCTGCACCGGTGCTAACGCGCTTCTCTCTAGTAAGCAGGTTTGTGACGTGTGAACGCTGCGCAAAATTTACACCGGTGTAAGATATATCGCAACAAAATACATCGGTGCAGCATCGATGCAAATATGTGCCGTGTGAACACCCTAATAAAGGCAGCCAAAGCTTATATGGGCAAAGCATGAGTCACTACTTTCTGCTCTTCTTATAACTTGGGCCATAAATACTAACTTTTTCTTGTTCTCTTACATCGATCTCTTTTCACTTCATCTGCAATCACTCCAGTTTTCAAAAAGTCAGACCATGAGGTCTACATTTCCTGGGGTCACATTTCTTTCACTTTATTTAGATCTGGGCTTGTGATAAATCCTGCTACCAGAACGCCTATGTTACCCTAACCAGATGGTCTTACCACCTTTAACGGGTTTATACAGGGATAATAAAACCCCCTCCCCCCTTTTCTCCCCAATTTGATCATGTATATTAGCAGCTGTATCAGCCCGTCATGGATTTCCCTGGGTGTTTGCAAAGGGCACATAATCTTGTTATAGAGCAGTGGGTGTAATGCTTTTAAAACTAGTACTTGGGCCTTCTGTATCTTTTTGGACCCGAGTTTTTATTGAAGGCCCTAAATGAGGATTGCGTAAGTGTTTGAGTGGTTATCGCCTGGACGTGGTGGCCTCTGTGGTGTCTCACACTGTTCTTTCCTTGGTGTAAGGGTGTACTGATAAGCTACAACACGGGTTAGCTTACTTTACGATTTAGCAGGGTAATAATTGAGCTTCGAACTGAGCTGAAACAAGTTGCCTGGCTGAAGACACCACTGTAAGACAGACATGACGGCATGCCTTGAATAAAATTAGCAGGAGAATGTTTGGGTATTGTTAGGACATGAAGTATTGAGTATTTGCAGCTAGATGCCTTTTATATTACCTAGCATGGTATAATGGATGCAAAGAAAAAGTTAAAAAAATTTTTAAAGCTTTTAAGTAGTAATTTTAATCATAATTGGACAGTTTTTCTGCATAAATGAAAAGTGAGGTGAAAGTTTTCTAGTGTGAGTTGGGATTCAACTCAAATTTACATTGCACTTTCTTTCTTGCGTGTTAGCTGTTAAATTCATATTCACTTGTTTGAGATGATGATGGTGGTGATTAAATGTTAAAGGAGACCTGAAGTCATTTTTAAACTTGCTTCATTTCTTAATTAACGTGCTGTTCAATTACGTTTTCGGTTTTAGTAACCTTATATTGGCAACTAATCGCAATTAAATATTCTACTTTATCGGCCTATTCGGTTTTTAGCCGTGTTAAATTTAGTTCGTTTGGTCCACGGCAGGCGTCACTTATCCGCGCAATCTTCATGAGACTTGTGCGAGACTTCGAAACGTGAAGTGTCAGCCAGGTGTCAGTGCCACCATTTTGAAAACTGTTTTCCAAACGAAATATTGCACAAAAACGAGTTTAAATGGCGATTACTGCCGACTTTTTTTCCAAACTTTCCTGATTGCTATCAAAACAAACAAAACTTTCGGCTTGATTACATCAACATTCGAAAGAGGGCGCACGCATCTTTTGACAATGTTGGCAGATGTTGGAGACTTTGATTTCCGCTGTACGCTTTACTTCTGTCCCACAATGTCTCGCGCAGGTCTCAGTGAACCTCGTTTACGGCCATTGCTTTGACATGTGGACTGATATATTCCATAGCATATTTCAAACACTCATAACTTGCTATAGCAGTGACAAAATAGCTATCAAAAATGCATTCCTACATTTAATAAAATGAGAGAGAATTTTGATGATAAATTTGCCAACAGTTCCCCTTTAACATGCAAGTTATAAATCACAACTAGAAATTACTTCTGTATTCTTTAAGACTTATGAAATTAATCACCATGATGGTTTAGATCAGGGACATCCAACAAAAATTCCTTTCTTACGAAGGTCCAGATAAGCGACTAACATGACTGAACAGAGGCCTCAGATACTGCTTAATGTTTATCCTTTTAGTTTTAGTTCATGGCTATAGATAAGACACAACAACATCATGTTATTTTGTACTTACATTCCACGTTACCAGTTCTGACTAGCACTATGAACTCTGAACAGATGAGACTAAATGAATACTTCTCTGGCTAGTTGTCTTTAAGCATTCTTTTTTGTTGACTCTCCTTTTTTTTATGTTGCTTAACTAATCAGGGGTGGGTTTCCCAAAAGCCTCTTAACACTAAGAGCATCTTAACTAGGAGAAAGAGTGAGAGTGTTCATTGTGCTGCTTGCTCTACCATTTAACGATTATCTTTGTGCTACGATGCTTCTGGGAAATTTGGCACAGAACAGCAAGTGTGTAAGGTCTGTCTGTCATAAGGTCTGGACATAACAAATCTATGAAAGTGTGAATCTCTCAGAGATGCCTTCAGCTAAATAATTTAAATAAATGCATTGCTTTTATCCTCTGAAATACTTTGCTGGGTTCTCCAGTTGACGATGCCTGGTTAAAGGATTCATGCAGGGCTACAGGAGAGGTCTGTATTGTTTAAAAGCAACTCCAAAGCTGCCTTGCTTTCCATAACCGAGTTTAATGTTAATTCTCCAAATGTTTGTGAATGGATTGACTTGAAAGCCTGAAGAAAATGCCGTGAGCACTGTAAGCATATGTTACATAACTCGCATACGTTTATTTTAATTACCATTGTGTCAGTTTTCCAGTGTATCAATCTGTCCCTTCCCATCCATTTGTGAAATATACATGAGCTATGTATACTTAATCCACACACACACACACACACACACACACACACACACACACACACACACCCCAGAACTTATTCTATCCATATTCACTGGATATGAGCAATCGTGTGTTCCGATTGTCTGTCTACTACCAGGCTATCGGCTCATATACTGAGAGTAGGCGGGGGGGAATGGCGGTGCGTTTTGCTGAACCAACCAAGGACGAAATAAAAACTCTACTCGAAAACAAAAACCCCAAAAATACAAAAAAAAAAAACCCTAACAAAATATGGAATGAAAGTATTTGATGGCTGTTTTTTTTTTAATTATTTACTATTTTTCAACAATTATAGCATTTTTCTCAAATTGCTAGTGTCATTTTGCTGGTTTGCTTACATTCTAAGCGGAAATGATTTTGTTGGACATTTTGTATAAAGCGGCACGGTGGTATAGTGGTTAGCGCTGTCGCCTCACAGCAAGAAGGTCCTGGGTTCGAGCCCCGGGGCCGGCGAGGGCCTTTCTGTGTGGAGTTTGCATGTTCTCCCCGTGTCCGCGTGGGTTTCCTCCGGGTGCTCCGGTTTCCCCCACAGTCCAAAGACATGCAGGTTAGGTTAACTGGTGACTCTAAATTGACCGTAGGTGTGAATGTGAGCGTGAATGGTTGTCTGTGTCTATGTGTCAGCCCTGTGATGACCTGGCGACTTGTCCAGGGTGTACCCCGCCTTTCGCCCGTAGTCAGCTGGGATAGGCTCCAGCTTGCCTGCGACCCTGTAGAAGGATAAAGCGGCTAGAGATAATGAGATGAGATGAGATTTTGTATAAAGTTTTTATTTATCGAATTTGCAAAAAAAAAAATAAAAATACAAATGCTCTGTTTCTCAAAATCCAGTGAATGGGGATAGAATAAAACCGTTATTCCACTCAATCTCATCGTGCATGGCTTATAGCCAACTCAGTGCTACGTGCCTCGTCAGCTATCAGCTCCTGTATGATTTGATTTTGTGGAATAACTGTTAAATAAGAGATGTTGGATCTTTAGGGTCATTTGGTATAGTTAATGTTTGGTAGCTTTGTTGATACTGACTGTTTGTTTATTTATTAAGCTTTCTTAGGATACTTTAAAAGTGTGTCGAATTTTTTTTTTTTTTTTGAGTTTCTGCTAAGCGTCACGAGTTATTTGTCACGTCTGGGGCAGAATAGGGCACTTTGTTGCCCCAGTTTCAGTATCCCCTAAAATATAACACATTTATTTTGTGTGACCTTTTTTTTTTTTTTTTTACAATTTAATGAATGCACAGTGGGGGTTTTTTTTTTTTTGGGCGGGGGGAGGAGAAGTGATCCACTATTCGCACAAATGCACAAGTGTTTGTGTCCCTTAGCTAGATTTATTAGCTAAATTGTTAGCGTACAAGTTAAATAATGGTGCAGAGCCTACAGGAATGTCATTTATCTGGATAGATATGTGTGATCTGACGTTTTAAAAACACAGTCAGGACTGTTTTCCATCCCTTTTTGCACTGAAGACCTTCAGACATCTTCCCAGCTGACCTCCAGGCATGAATAATTGATTTTCAGCAGCACAAGAACTGCATTAGTTCGTTAAATAGTGCAGTTGAATGAACGAGTGTAAATTTGAATTGCAAATAGGATATAGTCAAATGTTCAGTGGAGTGGAATCTAATCTTTGTACCCAGTAAAGCAAAGCTGTTGTAGAAAACACACATTAATGTTCAATGCATCAGATAACTGGAGGCCCCCCCCCCCCCCCCCCCTTCTATAAAAACTGCTACTTCGGTTGCCACGTCACCACTAGTAAACTTACCGATCTCACAACTTAAACGTGCTATTTACAGTCAGTATCTGCTTAACATAACCAAATGTGTCTGATCGGTTTGAGAATTCGGACTGATGTTAATTCCTAAGCCCTGTACTCGTACCACAGTCCCAAACAGACGAACGGCACAGTGCTGTGCTGAAGCAGCTGCTGGTTTTGGAAGCAGAGGAAACTCTCACTAAAATGGTGGGTGGTTAAAATTTTCCGTCGGAGTCATGAAATTGTACAGTGGCACCACAAGCAAAAATAATCCCCTTGCAATTTTTTTTTTCCGCTAGTGTACTTGCTGTGTATGAGAGCACTGATTTGCGTATATGGGGTTGTTTCGGTCAATTTCCTGAAAATAACTGAGAAAATGTGGAAAACGCTGTTTGAAGAGTGTGTAAGGTCATGGATTCTTGCTGCACAGGTGAAAAGTGACAGCCAAACACAACATCCTGTATGTCATGTCTCAGCACTATGTACTTTTTCTGTCTCCTGCCTTTCCCTTCCTGGTGCTTTTAATAATGAGGCAACTGCATAGACTCCTTAAGTTCCACTTTGCTCGTTAATAATTAAGATGCATGTGTGCGCACATGCAGAGGTCTGTATCCTGCTGACTGACTTGTAGAATTGCCGAGTAAGGGCATTCTGCTGCAGTCAGTATGTTCTCAGATAAGGGGTGCCATCTGTGCCTCCTATATTTAATTTACAGTCATTGAGAGATGCCAGCGTGCCTGAATCCAGCCCAGTGTTGCCAGTGTAACCCTACAGTAGCAGTGACACTGTTTTAAATAGCTTTAAATGTTGTATGTTTCAGAAATATAATATTTCTGATGGATGTATGCTGAGGGCTGAAAGTTGACACCATCTAACACATCTTGTGGTTGAGCATATCAATTGGCGATCAGCCTGCTAAGGGTTTGGTATCACAGATGCTCTCAAGTAGCAGGAATGTGTGGTTATAATGCAAGCTCTTAATAATATGGCTGTCAAACTGTTTAATTAGGGATCTGATGATGCATTTTCTTTTGCTTCTGCTCTAAGGGCCCGGTCCCACAACGCCGATGGCTAGGCCTGTAATGATAATCAATAAATCAATTAATCGCCCGATAACTTTTAATGAGCTCGATAACTTTTCCGGCCGCGATAATTTCTATTTGCATGCTTGTTTGTTTTCCTTGTCTCTCTCTCCCCCAAAGAGACTGAATGTCAAAAGGCTTCTATCGGTCTCTACTGACTCCTCTCGTTTCCAGGTCGCCAACCTTTTTTCCTCTGAGAGCTACTTTTACAAAATAAAAACGGCCGAGAGCTACTCGTGTTTTGTAACATTTATTCTCATCGCTCATTTCAAACAAACAGACTCAATAAGCTATCTTTTTTCCTGAACGTTTACAATGTTACTGTCCACATCTCACATTCTGTATTAAAACATCACAAAAATATTATCGTTGTTATTATTATTACTACAAATACAGATATTGTTACCAGTGGCGGCTGGTAGTCTTTCAAACAGGGGAGGCTGGTCGGTTACAATATTTCCAGATTTTAAAAGAAAAAAACGCAGCAATTTTGCCCATACTCTTGCCTCTGATCTGGCTGATTGTTGGCAGCGTCACAAACTGTGAAATAACAGGTTCTTTTGGCCCATTAGCCTGCTGTCCAATATACATGATGGTGGTGTTGGGGGGGGGGTATATTTTAACATTTTATATTTAAAAATTGACCTCGGCTGTGTTTTTGTTTAAAAATGTTTTCCAAATTGTAGCTGTGTTTAATTCATATCCAGAAAAATATATATTCCAATATAATATACTCGGCATAAACATTTTAAATAGATTCTATATTTTTGGTCCATCCATGACATATTACTAAAGTAGCCTATTTACTGTTGTTGATGTGGGTCACTTGCTGTTAGCCAGTTCACTTTCTCGTACCAGGAGAGCTGAAAGGAACGAGTATTATTCCCTACCTTTTTCACCAAGTCAATTTGAGGCGTTGGTCTACCCTGCTCTTTAATTAAAATTTTTTCCTCGAAAGGAAGACTGGCAAATGGCTTCGCCAAAATTTAAATCATCAATGCTTGGCATCCGTGTGCAGCTTTCTTGCTAGCTGACTAGCCCCCTCAAGTTCAAGTTCAGTCACTCAAATAAACGAAATTTCTGGAACTAAGATAGCAAACTTGACAACACTATATTTACACTTTATTTGCAATGAAAATATATACAAACTAAAAAAGCTGGTAGAAACCGCATGTAATGAATGAAATCGAAATGTAAGCTGATCTCTTACAATACACCACAGCACTTGCGAATCCGCATGGGACTGAACTGATGTTGCCAGATACTGCTGACGTTATCCAGCCCAAAATATGTTCAAAACCCGCCAAAATGCACTTAAAACCGCCCAATCTGGCAACACTGTACCGCTGCCTGTCTATAGTCGAAATGAGCTGTCAATCAAAGAAAATATCCGTCTTCTTTCACCAATCACCAGTCTCCTCGCGGAAACTGCCATGTCCCTCCCATGTGAGGCTCGGAGTCCGTAGGCGGGCATTTTCGCAGTATTTGTCCAATAACCGTCTTGCATTTTGAGATTGAAAAGCGCAGAGCTCCCAAATGCCGTTGAAGTCCATTGAGGCTGGGAGTCCGTGAGAATCCGTGGGCGGGCATTTTCGCAGTATTTGTCCAATAATCGTCTTGCATTTTGAGATTGACAAGCACATAGCTCCCAATCCACTGAGGCTGGGCTGCATCGCGCTGTCACGAGGGGGAAAAACTCACGCACACATTAGGCGAACTGGGGAAAGTTATAACGGAATGATTTCGCACTGTAGTTGGGTTGAGCACATATATTTCTATGATTCTGGATCTGAAATAGCAATGTTATAAGGTCGGCTATAACATAAGCCTAGCGCAATTCATCCTACACGATGTTCGTCATTTTTAGAGGAGGCTGAGCCTCCCTCGTTGTCTTGGAGCAATCGCCCGTGATTGTTACTTATTCACTTATCATTGTTGTACATGTCCATGTCCCTGTATCACACTTCACAAAACTATTTACATGCACCAAGGCATCTGAAAATGAAATGTTATCATGGATCACTTACAATTTCTACAAACCAAGAATCAAAAACTTTACCCAACAAAAAACTTTGGAAAGTCTGGGTCCGCTTTGCAGCGCGCAATAAATCCGGAGTGACGACCTTTGTTGGCCAACTTGGCTCAAAAATACATGTGCATTTGTGCAACAAGCTCCAGCTCAGAGAGAATGTTTAGCACAGCTGCCAACATTGCTATACCTGAGAGATCCTGCCTTAAGCCACACATAGTCAACATGTTGGTATTTCTTGCTCGGAATCTGCCAGACTAAAGTAGCTACGGATTTACATATGACCTGATGAGGCATCTGCTTTTATTAATGTGGAGTGTTTTTGTTGTTAGTTTGCACTTTTAGTTTGCAAAGGTCCTAACTGGCAGTTTGTTTTCCCTGTCTGAGCCTAATGTTTAATATCTTTTAAGGGCAATTTTGTTACAGAGACTTAATAATCCATTTTATTTATTGTTTTGGTTGTGTTTTTGATTTTTATTCAAGTACAGTTTTTTGTTAAGTCCTTTCCATAAGCCAGACTACATTAGGCTATTCTATTCAATAGGCCATTTTATTTAGGCCAATTGTTTTTGGTTGCCTTGCAGTTCCTGTGTTAAATGTTCTTTAGAAAGTAAAGTTTATTGATCTTTGAAAGGGTGTATTTGCATTATTATTCCATTATCATTATATTAGTTGAAAATGGTCTTAAAATGTCATTATCGTTTATCGCAATAATTTCTCGGTCAATTAATCGTCCAGCAAAATCGGTTATCGTTACAGACCTAGCTATGCCTGGGCTATAGGTATCGCTATTGGTCTGGTGTGGCCGCCAACCACATAAACTGCAGGGGACCAGTTTATTTATAGTTGTAGGTAGAATTATTGTTATTGGTCTTGTGGGACCAGGCCTTAAAACGAATTGTGTGATTTTCAAACCACAAGTCATGCAGCAAGGTAAAGGTTTCCCTAAATCCTGCATCAACTATAATGGAGAGAAAATGATTTATTCATGCATGCTTCAGTTTCCTTTTGCTTGTAATGAACAAAAAGGCGATATGACTACAGTGCTTCTGCCTAGGAAGATTTTGGAATTATTTTTGGGATATTCTACATATTACCCATTTTTACCCCAGTTATATTATTATGTACCAATATCATTTAAATCTTGGTGAAATATTTAATAATCAATCACCCACCCACCCCCACTCACTCAGAGACAGCACCCTTATATACACCCTTGACAGCACCCTTGTATAATAAAATAATAATCAATTTATTTATTTTATTTATTTATTTTAAATAATCAGGCCTTTCAATTGCATGAAACCAAAAACGAAATGTTGATTTAAATAAACTTGGCTGCATAAAACCCAATGTCTTGACTTTTTTTCTTTAAAAACACCGAAATTAGCAAGAATTAGCATGTATTCCTCGTAATTGATGCGAAACCCGCACCATTCCCATGTTGTTCCGGGTTCGTCGAACTAGCCGTAAGCCTTGCGCAGAGCACGAATTCTCCATCAACGGCGATTGGCACGCCATGATTTCGTGGAGGAGCAAGACTTGCATACCAGTGACCAGAGTGGGATTTCCACATTAGGTAAATCTTCTTTCTTCTTCTTTTATATTGTTTTATGGCAGTTGGCAAACAGCTTTTAGGTGCATTACCACCACCTTCTGGACTGGACTGTGAACCGGACCGTTTCACACCCTATTGTGCTAAATTCTCCTAATAATTCCTGTATCATTTAAAAACCTAAAAATAGCCCTGTATCCTGCATTATCTTAGATTAGATTAGATAAAACTTTATTGATCCCTTTGGGTGGGTTCCCTCAGGGAAATTAAGATTCTAGCAGCATCATTACAGAGAAAAGAAATGGAGAAAAACTTCTAGGTAAATTAAAATAAATTAAGTATTTACATATACAAATATAAAAAGAATAAGATATGGGGGAGAGAGAGGGGGGGAAGGGAAAGGGGGGGCAGCAGGAGAGATATTGCACATTTGTCCAGTATTGCTTATTGTGAGGCTAGGCTACTGCTCCTTCCCATCCTCTGTCCTCCTGTTACCCCTCCTCCCCCCAGAGAGGAGTTGTACAGTCTGATGGCGTGAGGGACAAAGGAGTTTTTGAGTCTGTTCGTCCTGCACTTGGTAAGGAGCATTCTGTCACTGAACAGGCTCCTCTGGTTGCTGATGACGGTGTGCAGAGGGTGACTGGCATCGTCCATGATGTTCAGTAGTTTGTCCATAGACCTCTTCTCTGCCACCATCACCAGAGAGTCCAGCTTCACGCCGACCACAGAGCCGGCCCGCCTGATCAGTTTGTCCAGCCTGGATGTGTCCTCCTTGGATGTGTTGCCCGCCCCCCAGCACACCACAGTGTAAAACAGGACACTGGTGACCACAGACTTATAGAACATCCACAGGAGTTTCCTGCAGATGTTAAAGGACCGCAGCCTCCTCAGGAAGTACAGCCTGCTCTGTCCCTTCCTGTATAAGTGATTTGGTGTTGCAAGTCCAGTCCAGCTTGCTGTCCAGCCACAGCCCGAGGTACTTGTAGGAATCCACAGCCTCCACCTCGACTCCCTCGATCAAAACTGGTCGTGACCTTGGTCTGGACCTCCCAAAGTCAATGACCAGCTCCTTGGTCTTCAAGGTGTTGAGCTGCAGATGGTTCCTGTTGCACCACACAGCAAAGTCCCTCACCAGGCTCCTATACTCCTCCTCTCTGTCGTCACTGATACACCCAACGATGGCTGTCTCATCGGCAAACTTCTGAATGTGACACAGCTCCGAGTTGTAGCAGGAGGTCCTTATTTGACCTCAACTGCAATATCTCTCTGATACCTAGTGTCATATGATTTTAAATCAGGTAAAAGACTGAATAAAAGAGGGCTATTCAGGACACAACTGTGTGTATTTAAGATACAGCTTGCATCTTAAATACACACAGTTGCGTATGTGTGGGTGGAATCAGTGACTTGGAGCTTGGTCCTCTTGTTGATAGTCTTAGACACTGGCCTTTCGTTTAAAGTAAGATCTCTGACCCGACTACATACTGTGAATTGCACTGCCAATTCTTGTGATGTGACTGAAAAACCTTTTGTGTCGCAGGTCTGCTACAGGTTTGTCTCTTTGATGGTAACAGTGCAGAACTTGCTTTTTCATTCCCAGGCTCCTTTCCTCCAGGCTCTCCTCAGGCCCCAACACATCTTTTAAATACTAACTAACCGTATTCTAATTATTTTTGTCATGTTCATGTACAAATGTGAGTGTGAATGGTTGTCTGTGTGTCAGCCCTGTGATGACCTGGCGACTTGTCCAGGGTGTACCCCGCCTTTCGCCCGTAGTCAGCTGGGATAGGCTCCAGCTTGCCTGCAACCCTGTAGAACAGGATAAAGCGGCTACAGATAATGAGATGAGATATTCATGTACATCAAGATGGATTAATGCTGTAGACATTTTGCAGTAAAGGTAAAAATAACATTCATAGATTTCTTTATTTATTCTTAACTTTGTAGCTAAAAAAAGCAGCAGCAGGTTTAAACACGGAGCACTGGGAAAACAGCACTTTGCGCATGCAGAAAAGCCCAAATTACCCTCCATCACGATGGAAAAAAACGAAATTCAGAAATACAGGGTATAGCCCAAATTACGTAATTGAAAGGTCTGATGATGATGATGATAATACACTTTCAAAAATGCTTGTCCCCAAACTCCAGGAAATACTAAAGCGTGGGGGACACATTAATGGCTGCAGATATATTTGGAATGCCCTTTTCTCGACCTGGCAACAGTTTGGTGACTGTCAACAGCTAATATCAGAAAACTGACTTTTATTCCGTCAACTGGTCTTTGTCACTGCACATTTACAGTACTGTATGTAGAGATTCATTTGCACGGATTCGTGACCATTCTTGTCACCAAGTGTCGTACGTTATTTGCTCGGGAATCCCCTCAAATTAAATAACTTCCCAGCCACAGAATGGCCTGATATTTTTGAGAGATTACAGAAATCAACATGTATCACAATGATCAGATTTCAGAGGCAACTAAGGCCCACTTTACACGTGGACAGTCTGAAACAAAAACGCAAAAGTCCGTTTTCGTTCTCACTTTTTTCCGCGTCTACACGACCGTTTTCAAGGAGGAAATCTGCGTCTATACGGTGACGCATAAATGTGTGGAATTCAATTGGATGTGCATGCCGGGCGGCTAGGTGGTGCTGTGAAAGACCTCCGCTATGTCTGCACGCATGCGCAACGTCTTCCGTCTTGTCTGATCTGCACATCTGCGCCGCGAAAACTTTGACTACTCTGGCTATGGTAAGTAAGAAAGTAAGTAAAAAAGTAAGAGCATACTATACCCGCCTCTGTTCATTAACGGTATATGTGCAGATTCGGTATAGATGTTCGAAGGACTCCTGGACGTTTATTAAAGCTGCCAGAGCAGCTTGAAGGTCCGTTGGATCGATGTAATCAGACATGCTCTTACTTTTTTACTTCCTTTCTTACTTCCCGGGCTGGCATGTACAGTATATGACATATGTATGACGTAAACGCGTACCCGACGTGAGCAGATCCGAGCAGAGTTCCGCGTATTGGGTAGTTTAGACGGATATGCAACGGGGGCTGTTTTTAACTTATCCACTCTGGAAGGCGTTTTCAATTTTTTCCGTTTTTCAGCCTCGGAAACGCCGTCCCCGTGTAGACGAAAGGCACTTCCGATAAAATATTTAGTCGTTTTTACCCGACAGCGTCCTCGTGTAAACGGGCCCTAAATTTCACCAGTTTTCTGAAATCGAAAGGCTGTCTAGGTTTGTTACAAATGAAGTGGTTCAGGCCTGATTTTGAAAATATTAGATTTGTCTGTCCAGACAGTCTTGAAAATAATCAGATCAGTGTCGCATTAAGGTAGAAAATCAGATTTGTCACGTCAACCTGGTAATATGAACATTCGCCGTATATTTCTAAACTTAAAAGCTCTGCCTTCATGATGAAGCAAAGATTTCAAGCAATTACTGATTTATAACCCATGATTAGTGTAATAAAGTAATTGTTTAGGGTGTGTTTCTTAATGAGAGCATTGAAACATTTTTCAAATGGCTTTTACAGGAATTGCTTGTCTAATCGAGTTCACGTTTTGCATGTTGCACCTTTCTGCGAATCTGTAAGTGGGTTTCTTGGAACAATTTTAAATCTAGCTGTTGTAAGGCATTCAGCATGAGCAGGTCAATTAGCAGCTTAGTGTCCCAGATAGTCGACACTCATCACTGTACTGTCTCCTCCCTTTATATTGAACCGCAGCCTGTTCGCTAATTGCCTGCACTCAGCCTTCTTAGGCCCTGTCCACACGGCAACGGATTCAGGTGAATCTGATAAAATTGTTTATCGTTTCGGCCTGGCGTCCACACGGCACCGGCGTTTTGGGTGCCCCAAAACGATATTTTTTGAGAACGGGTTCCAGAGTGGAAAAATCTGGCAACGGCGCCATTGCGAAGTCGTCTGGATGAGTAGAACGGATTTGTTTACGATGACGTCACAACCACATGACTAGAATAAGCAGCACTCTCGCTGTTTTGTATGAACCACTGCATTGCATTCACTTTTGTATACAGCTTTTCTTTTAAATAAACAAGCAACTGAACCATTTCTTGAATTTTTTTTTTATTGGATAAGACTGCTTTTCAATGTTCACACACAATATAAAAAGTTATATAAAAATGCTTTTCAAAATGTTCACACACAATAAGAAAATTAAGTTATATAAAACTATGCACACTAATTTGTACACACACAAGGCACGATTTCCTCGCGTAGTCGCAGCCATCTTCTTGTTGTTGTGTGTTTGTTCCTGTGACTACTTCACACCGGGTAGAAGAAGGGGTTTATGCGCATGCGTCTACTTCTATTGTTCTGGTGTCTCCGATGGGACCGTCTTACAGCGCACCTAGAGGTGTGGCATGTGTATTGCATCGTTTTCAGCAAGTGTTGCGTTGCCATATGTACCTGATATTTTACTGATCCGTTGCCCATGTGGACACGCGCTATATATATATATATATATATATATATATATATATATATATATATATATATATATATATATATTAGTGCTGTCAAAAATGTCGCGTTATTAACGCGTTAACTTGACTCAATTTTAACGGCGATAATTTTTTTTTTTATCGCGAGATTAACGCTCTGTGACATGATGTAGGTTTTTCATAAGCTTTTGAAACTGCCAGGAACTTGGAACAGAGACTTTGCTTAGAAAAATGATAGCAGCTAGACTGTAATGCCACACCCCGCACAGCCAGAGTCCTCTGCCCTCCTCCCTCAAAGAACCAGCGCGGGCAGGGCGCGCTAGTAGAGATGGGATTTATGGCTCTTTGATGGGATCCGCATCTTTGTGATCCGTTCTTTGAAAAGAGCCGTTCAAAAGACTGGCTTATTTGGCTCTTTTTAAATATTTATTCAGTTTTAAGAAGACAGCGTCTAAAGAAGCCAGATCCCTCTGAACTGTAAACTCAATGCTATCCCAGAAATCCTTCCTGTAATATGCAAATTTGGCCACCTCTGATTGGACAGCGCGACGCATCAACAGGCAGAAAGTGTAAAAGTACAAAATGTGTTAAGTGAGCTGAAACAGTAAAGATCAGATTCAATGCAATATTTATCAACGAACAGCTTAGTTAATATAATAGTGTACTTTATATTATAATCAAGCATGTCAAGCCTACCGTCACTGTGTAACCTGTCTCTCTGATAGACTAACTCAAGCAGTAGATCACTTCACTCATGGTTCTCTTGTTAGTCTCGGGACGAAGAGCCCCGGTGATCAGCTTAGGTTTCAGTTTGCAGTGGCTGTGTCAAGACGTGTTATGTTTTGCAATAAGAAAAACATTGGTACAAAACAAGCCCATTCACTTTTTTATGCTGGTAAGAGAATTACAATGGTTTTTCGTGTGACAAAAATGTGCGATTAAATTACGATTAATCGCGAGTTAACTATGACAGTCGCGACATTAATCGCGACTAAATATTTTAATCGCTTGACAGCACTAATATATATATATATATATATATATATATATATATATATATATATATATATATATATATATATATAATTATTATTATTTTTTTTTTAAATAAAATCTCATTGCCGTTGTCGTGTGGATGTAGCCTTAAGCAGCGAGATGTGTTCAGTGCGTCGGATCAAGCAGTAGGTGTTGTTTGAGATTTGTAGTGCATGGTCATCTTTGATTAGGGGCCCTGAATACAGGAGAATTGTGGATCAAAATGGTTTTATGTCCCGTGAACTCAAAATAAATCAAACATTGTCTTAAATACAAGTCTGCAGTTTGTTTATTTTTGCCCCTTTTATAAGTCCAGGTGATTTTGAAAGCTAACACGCACCTCTTCGAATACGTATGAAACATTTTCAAGTGATTGCCCATAGCACAGTGTGTCTAAGCACGCCATTAGATCTAATTACAGCTATGCTTGATTATGGTCTTGGATAGGGTGGGTATTCTGCTGTTCCTCATTCCAGTAAAGGAACTGCAGCCAAATGTATTTGCAAGGACTACAAACAGTGTGACCCATGTACGAACCTTATTTATTCTATCCACAGTCAGAGGATATGAACAATCGCATGCTTTGATTGGCTACTCTCTACTACTAGGCTATCAGCTCGTATGCTGTGAATAGAGAAAAACAAAATGGGGCAGAGCGTATTGCTGAACAAGTCACGTTAAAACTATGATTTTCCTGTTTTCACAGTTAATGCTTTGGGACTCCTATAGGACACAGTGATCGCGCGATTATAAATAATTCGCTTCTATCTGTGATCACCCAATGGGTTCCCTTTTGAGTCGGATTCCTCTCGAGGTTTCTTCCTCATGTCGTCTGAGTGAGTTTTTCCTTGCCACCGTCAACACAGGCTCGCTCAGTGGGGATAGATTAGGGATGAAATGAGTTTACGTTTAAAGACTTAAATTTTCTGTAAAGCTGCTTTGCGACAATGTTGTTAAAAGCGCTATACAAATAAACTTGACTAAACCAACCGAGGACAAAACAAAACCCCAAAAAAGCAACAAAATATGGAATAAAAGTATTTGATGGTAAGAACGTATTCCCCCCCCCCCCAAGAATTATCACGTTTTTCACAAATTGCTAACATTTTGCCGGTTTGTTTACATTCAACTTTAAGCATTTCTTCTTCTTCTTCTTCTTCTTCTTCTTCTTCTTTTTTTTAAGACTGGTTCAAAAGCTCAAAGTTTGATAATTACATAACTGAAATGTTCAAGGAAGAATTAAATAAATGCCTAAAGCTATTCTCTGCCTTGGCGCAAGAACAAGACAGCACTTTCTCCAAAAAACCGACACTAAAGTCAATTTGTGCAGCCATCAGTGGTTTTTAAGAAGTCTGCCTAGGTGGAAATTTTGTTGGACATTTTGTATAAAGCGTCCGTCCGTCCGCCCGCCCGCTCGCTCACTCAATCTCGTCGTACATGGCTTATAAGTGACTTGTCGGCTATCTGCTCATGTACAACTTGATTTCGTGGAATAATTGTTGAATGTACACAATTTTAGGTTACAGAAAACATGAACTTGCATCAGTTATAATCTGAAATGAACAATGGAAATAAAATTGATCCGGTACTAGAGGCACCACTGTGACACACAGACCAGATTACTGTTTTCAGAAAAGCAATCAAGCTGTGGCATGTGTATGTTTATAATAAGAGTAAAAGGTTTTAAAGTGTGCGTGTGATATATATGAGGTGTAGGGAAGGTTAAATGTATGAGTGCAGTAATAACATGACAAAGGCAGGCCTGGACCTCAGCACAGAAACCCTCATTGTGATCAGAGAGAGTGGTTCTTCCATCAGCCCCCTGTACACAAAGCCCTCCTGAGGGACTCGTTCATCTCGGGACCAGATTAAGCTGTCAGGTGGGGATGGGCAGGGAGGCCAGAGATTTGCAATGATGTCATAGGATGTGAGGATGCAACAACAATACACTAGTGTCGGTATTGGCCCAATATTTTTGTCTAAAATTCTGTATCGCTATTGATGCCACATTTTTCCAGTTTGATCTGATCCACTGATTTTTATTTATTTGTATGGTTTATAGCTAACAATTATTTCTATAGAAGTGGAATTGGTGCATAAACCAAATCCTCTAATTATTCTTTCTTAGAAAGGAACGAGAACCACTGGAGGAAGGAACTTGATAAAGTTAAAATAAATAAATGGAGCATGATAATGGATGGAAATGCATTTTACTTGGTATTTGGAAAATGTGAACAGTGAGATGATCTTACACTGTAATTAATAACTTCACTTTGACTACAGCAGCACACCATGTGGTCCTACATGGTCCAAGGTGCTCGTAAAATTTAGTTTTCATTATGGGTTGGGGCTGTAAGTGCCCCATACCCTTATTTATTTATTTTTTGCAGGGCTTTGAACCAGAATTTTTTTTCCTATTGGCTCGTTCCGAACAGAAACGGAATTTTAACGTTTCCGGTTTTGAGTTCCACCATTAAATAGATGTTCCCGAACTGGTTAGAACAAAAAAATTTCGTTCCCGGAACAGTTAATTACGTTCCCTGTCAGCTGTTTAACAAATGGCTATAAAATTATGTCTCTGTCTCATCCGGCTTAAGCCAAATGTAGGCTAATTCTATTACAACCTTCATTAAATAAGACAAGAAATAATTCAAAACAATTATTATTTCAAATGTTGGCGATTTGGATTCTCAGTATGTCTTCCCATCTACACAAACAGAAAAAGTGCCAAAAATGAAAGATAATTCGTTTAGTGCGTTACCAAAGGCTAGTCAGGCCCTATGCATTGATAGGCTAACAGAGGTTAACGTCATTTAATGTTCGCGAGCCTCTCATTAACGTGGACAAATATATTGATATCGTGTTTGAAATTGACGTTTTTGAATAACGATAGACTGCAATATTTACCTCTTATTTAAGATGTGGAGATGTGATAGTAGTCCACCCTCCCGCTCTCTACATTCAGTCAGCAAACGTCACACAGGAAGTGAACCCCAGCGGGTCATAGAAACTTGCGCAGGAGGAGTTTTTTTTATTTGTAGGCTATGGAAACTTTGAGGAACGAAATAAAAAACGGTATTAACTGGTTACCATTATTTTTAATAAGCGTTTCTGTTCCGGAACATAAATAATAAAGTTTCTGGTTTCGTTTCTGTTCCATGTGAAATAGAAAAAGTTCCCGGTTTTCGTTTTCGTTCCTTGAACCGGTTCAAAGCCCTGATTTTTTTTTTTTTGTTTATTTTACATGAAAGATTTTGGAATGTTTTATAATCTCTTTGGCTTTGTGTGGCAAGGCTCAGCAATTTTAAAAACGTCATAACCCTGATGCAGTTTCCTTACAACTCATTAAGCGTCTCTTGCGCTGCGAGATCAGAGGCACAGACTTGGTGTAGTGTGACACACACGTGTACTACTTTAACCCCAAGTAACTGTGGGAGTTTAAATGCTCTTTAACTGGAGTGTAAATTAAAGGCTCTGTAGGAGTCACATGACCAGAGGAGAGCTTGATGAAATTAGTTATATCGCTATAATCCACTGCTGTGGTAACTGACGGTTACATTTTATACTGTTGATTATGTGGGAAAACACTATGTCAACCAAGACCTTTCAACATGTACATTTCAGTTTAGCTTGTCCTCTGTGGCATTCCACCACACCCCTGTACTGTAGATGATGATGATATTAGCAGTACTTACCACCTGTATAACTGTCCCCGTGTGTGCATGTTGATATGAGGGGTTAAATCATATGTACTGGTCAGATCTGGTCTATTGTCTACCCTCAGTATTGTTCAGTTGCTACGGAAGCCATTGTCCTTGAGGTTGGATTACATGACATCCATGTGTGCACGCAAATCTCTACTTGAGGAGTACAAGTCTCATTTTGCGTGTTAGATTTCTGGTAATTGTTATGATTCGGGGGGGTTGATGGTGTACAGGTAATATTCAGCTATGCAGGTAGATAAAATTGATATCCCTCATAATCTATGCAATAGTTTACATATTTTTGTGTGTGTGTGTGTGTGGGGGGGGGTACCAGTCAAAGGTTTGGACGCATCTACTCTGTAGGTTTTTCTGTATTTTGACTATTTTCTACATTTGTAGGACAATACTGAAGACATCAACACTATAACTTGGACCATACCGTATGTGATCATCCGTTACAAAACCAGTTGGAAGTCACAAATTATAATTTTGAGATAAATGGAGAAGTGCATCGTGTGTGCTAAAATAGTTGAATTTTAGATTTTGGCATAATCTCAGTGTGTAGTATTTATACTTTCATGTTTTTATCCCCCACTGGCTGAAAGGCCCAAAGGGGCATTTTGTTTGTGGCGATGTCTGTCCGTCCCGGGAAGGGTGTTCACCTTCTGAAACTCACTCCTCTCATCATTTTTGGAGGAATTTCACAAAACTTGGCAGGATTCTTTGTCGATACTACGCATATTGTAATTTCATTCAATTCGGTCACATTTTACCAGAGTTACAGCCCTTGATTTAAAAAAATTATAATTTGACAATTTCATGAGTGTGTGTTTTTCCTTCTGAAATCAACTCCTCTCACAATTTTTGGATGAATTTCACAAAACTTGGTAAACGGCATTGTCATTTAGTACGCATGTTATTTTGTTCAATTCGGTCGCATTTTACCAGAGTTGTGGCCCTTGATTAACAACCTTGTACTTTCACAATTTCATGAAGGTGTGCTTGTTTTCCGACATCAACTCCTCTCACAATTTTTGGATGAATTTCTCGAAGCTTGGCAAAAGGCCTTGTTATATGACGGTAATACGCATATTGCGATTTAATTTTGTTTGTGAAAATTTTACCAGAGTTTTGACCCTTGATTAAATAACTTGTACTTTGACAATTTCATGAAGGTGTACGTTCTTCTGAAATCAACTCCTCTCACAATTTGTGGAGGAATTTCACCAAACTTGGCAAAAGGCTTTGTTTATATGACAGTTATACACATTTTGAAATTTCGTTAAATTTGGGCAAATTTTTTTTTACCAGAGTTATGCCCTTGATTATTAACAAACTTGTACTTTGGCAATTTCATCAAGGTGTGCTTGCTTTCTGAAATCAATTTGCCTCACAATTTTTGATGAATTTCATGTAATTTGGCAAAAAGTTTTTATCCCCTGCTGGCCGAAAGGCCCGAAGGGTGGATTGTCATGGCAATGTCTGTCCGTCTATCCCAAGAAGGGTATTCGCCTTCTGAAATCAATTCCTCTCACAATATTTGGAGGAATTTCACAAAACTTGGCAGGATTCTTTGTTATATGTCGGCAGTACACGTATTGTAATTTCGTTACATTGGGTCACATTTTACCAGAGTTATGGCGTAGTTGCCAGTGGGGGATATTGTGCTCTCAGAGCACTCTTGTTTGAAAGAATTTTGCAGAAATTCATATCTAATGACCTTTTAAAACCATGCTTTTATTGAGATGGTAGAAATCCTCGCAGAAATTCATAAAAAAAAAAAGAACAAAAAACACCCTTCAGACTTTGCACCGATGATTCGTGCATTTCTGAGGAAAACCCTTTGTGTGGTATCAAAATACAGTGGAAATTTCCCACTCACTCGCTTTATTATTCATTCTGATGTAATTTCAATGAGTAGCCAATAAAATGGTATAAAACAAACCTATCTTTGTGTAAACCGAATCTCTGTGTTGCTGTGCATGATCTATAAGCAGGCTTCTGATTGGCTGTGCGCTGGGAACTGCACATGTGAAAAGCAGTGGCGCTAATCAGAAGCTGCTTTATAGATGATTCATACAGAGGCGAAATTCGTCCGGTCAGTGAATAGCCGGATGTGGCGTTGCGTGATGGTGTTGCAAGTAAACTTGGATTACAGCAAGTCACGGCTATGAATGGGAGTGAAGACAGTGTGGTCGTACCAGCGAGACTTTGAGCTCATTACCACCAACATGCTAGTCATCTAACATGAAGCTAGTTACCTAGCGAGTTACTTTTAACTAGGTACCTAATGTGAATGATTACTAGATCGCTAAATAACACAAAAGACAATTTCTGTGTAGATTTCATTGGCTCCAATTGATAATATAAAGAAGTCCACTACAGATAAGTGTTAAATTTGTTGTTGTAACGTGATATTGGCATTACATAGCCAACATGTTTAGTTATCTCTGAGTAAATTATACAGTCGATGTCTCTGCTAGAGTGGCTACACCAAGTTGTCAAGCTACTGCAAGATATGACCTTGCACCAACCAGGCCAAAGGATTCACTGAGGCAAGCGAACTGGAAATGACAAATGAAAACCTTGCAAGATCCAGTCAGTTCAGCATGTGATGTACATTTAGTATGTGATGTTCTCTAGAGAGGTGGGAGTTACAAAAAAAAAAACCTTCTGACCAAGATGGTGTAGGCTAAATGTTGCATGTAACATGACGATCTTATTCTTCTGTGTTGCATGTTGACTTAAGTTACGTACCTAAATTTTGTGCTGGTGCTCCTAAAATGTTCATTAAGGCGCACCAGTGCTACAAGTGGGGGAAAAAAAAAGTTAGTCTGAAGTCCTTGTGTGTGCGTGCATATGTATACATAAGTATATTGCATACATATGCATGTTTTAGGCAGAATAATAAGGAACAATATCTCATCTCATTATCTTTAGCCGCTTTATCCTGTTCTACAGGGTCGCAGGCAAGCTGGAGCCTATCCCAACTGACTACGGGCGAAAGGCGGGGTACACCCTGGACAAGTCGCCAGGTCATCACAGGGCTGACACATAGACACAGACAACCATTCACACTCACATTCACACCTACGGTCAATTTAGAGTCACCAGTTAACCTAACCTGCATGACTTTGGACTGTGGGGGAAACCGGAGCACCCAGAGGAAACCCACGCGGACACGGGGAGAACATGCAAACTCCGCACAAAAAGGCCCTCACCGGCCACAGGGCTCGAACCCGGACCTTCTTGCTGTGAGGCGACAGCGCTAACCACTACACCACCGTGCCGCCCATAAGGAACAATATGTCCAATTTATTCTACATACAGGACACTTTTTCGATGGAATAAAAATATGTATCCTATTCCCTTCTAGCAGGTTCCATTCATTTGGTTTGATAGCATTCAATATTGTTAGTGTATCGCTTATCTTACGTGTATTACATCACTCTACCCAATGGAGAATGAGCGTTGAATATGGTTTACGATATTGCATGGTTGTTAAGATGACATAACGTCACACGTCAGAGACATAAAACTTCCGTATTAGCAAGTGACTGTGATAATTTGTGAACGAACATGGCTGCCAGGTTTGCTTCGTTAAATATGGAGAATTTTAAAAGGGAAAAACATGTTGAACACCCGAAAGGAGTGTGTGTGTGTGTGTGTTTAATATTATTATTATTATTATTATTATTATTATTATTGGCTGGCTTTTTTTCATGGTATATTAGATATATATTCCATTCAGCTAGCATGATATTGAACTTGAACTTCGACTCGTTTAATATGCTAGCTGAATGGGATATATCTGATATACCACGAAAAAAAGCCAGCTAATATTTATTTAAATGTACAGTGGCATTAACTCTGGGGAAATATTATCAGATTTATTGGCTTTAGTAAGTAAATAAATAAATAGGATAGACCTTTTATGTGCATTGTAATGTAGGAGTACAGTACAATGAAATTGGTTGGCTGTTCTTTGTGGGTACAAATAACGCAAGATAAATAAAGGATCAATACTAAGATGCAGATTTTAAAAAATTTAAAAAACATATTCAAGAGATATTGTACATTTTTCGGGTGTTCATGCTATTCGAGTGTCCATGTTCAGTGCTGTATTTTTTATATATCTCTATATCCCATTCTTAAAGCATGCTGCTTTGTTTTTATCCCCCGCTGGCCGAAAGGCCCGAAGGGGGATTATGTTGTGGCGATGTCCGTCCGGGGAAGGGTACTCACAATCTGAAATCAACTCCTCTCACAATTTTTGGAGGAATTTCATGAAACTTGACGGGATTCTTTGTTATATGTCGGTAATATGCATATTGCAATTTCGTTCAATTCAGTCACATTTTACCAGAGTTATGGCCAAGTTGCCAGCGGGGGGATATCGTGCTCCCAGAGCACTTGTTAGTGTAGCTGTGGTTTATTCCATTTGTGCCCCTTTTCCACCAAAGCAGTTCCAGGGCTGGTTCGGGGCCAGTGCTTAGTTTGGAACCGGGTTTTCTGTTTCCACTGACAAAGAACTGGCTCTGGGGCCAGAAAAACTGGTTCCAGGCTAGCACCAACTCTCTGCTGGGCCAGAGGAAAGAACCACTTACGTCAGCAGGGGGGGCGGAGTTGTTAAGACCAACAACAATAGCAAGACCGCCAAAGCCGACATAACACCGGCTAACGTTAGCTCATAACAAAGGCTAACATAACCATCTCACATTCAGTGTAAGTAAGAGTCAAAACGTTATTAGGTTATTACCTGTCTCCTAGAACGTAATCGCCGTCCACTCAAAACCTGTCGATCAACACAAACATTTGGATCTGCCGTTTTCTGATCCCAATGAAGCACAGTAAAGCCAGAAGCAGCAGCTGTACAAACGCGAAGTCATCCATTATTATTGTTGTTGTTGTTGCTGCCGCCTCTTCTTCTCCGTGTTGTTGTTGCTTCGATGTTCACGCCAAGGTTTATGCAAACGCAGCGACGTAACTGACATATATACAGTGACGTAATGACGTGGCTCCCCTTAGCACCCTGAGCTATGGAAAAGCAAACTGGTTCTCAGCTGGCTCGCAAGTCGAACGAGTTGTGAACCAGCACCAGCACTGGCCCCGAACCAGCCCTGGAACTGATTTGGTGGACAAGGGGTATTGGACTCTACTATGTAAACTAAACCATTTATCCAAAACCTTTTTTGAGTGAAATTTCTCATGTGATTTCAGAACAATTGTTTTTTTTTTTTTTTTTAATCCCCCACTGGCTGAAAGGCCCGAAGCGGGATCATATCATGACGATGTCTGTCCGTCCATCCGTCTGTCTGTCCATCCCGGGAAGGGTGCTCACCTTCTGAAATCAGCTCCTCTCACAATTTTTGGAGGAATTTCATGAAACTTGACCGGATTCTTTGTCATGCTGATGATACGCATATTGCAGTTTCGTTCAATCCAGTCTCATTTTCCTAGCGTTATGGCCCTTGATTACCAAACTTGTACTTTGATGATTTCATGGGGGTGTATTAAGCACTTGCAGCATAGATATAGTTGCCAGCGGGGGATATCATGCTCTCCGAGCACTCTTCTTGTTAAATCTTTCAGGTACATTCATCTGAAGGGCACACATTTTTCCAGGTTTGTGTTGTGTAAGAATACAGCCCTGCCTATCCTGTCTTCATCACCCCGGGCTTGAACTATTGAACTGTGTTCATTCCAGAGAGTTCCTTTCCCCAAAAACGCCCCACATGGCATGTTAATATCTACCGTTCCCAACACACTTTCCTGTTAGTCTGTGAATCTGAGTTTTCCATTCCCACCTTACTGCTCATCCTGGTTTATGACCCCATTCTGTGTTTTTCAGCCATCTGCCCTGTTGGTTGGAGCTTTTGTTACTGAGAGTGCCATCTCTCTGCCCTCAAATGACCTCCTCAGGGAGGGTCATAAAACTGTAGTATCAGTTTAGCTACTTGATATCACCTTTTAGTTGTTAGTCAAGGTTGTGCGTATTGAGACTATTCTGTTAAGCAGAAGGTTCTGGATTTGATTTAATCTCTCTCTCTTTCTATTACACAGGAAAATCTCCAACAGCTTATTCTGATGACATTGCCCAACGTTCTGACCATTGCCAAGGACCCTTTATCAGGTAGCGCAATCTGTTTTCAGTCTTCATGGCTTATCTTTTGCTTTCATGTTGGGGGGAAAAAACATGACTGATATTTGTGAGACTGATTAGAGGAATATATTTTAAGCATGCAGTACATGTGCAAAAATAACATACCTTGAAATAAATATTTTACTGCAAGCTGTGATGTCATTACCTTTTAAAGGTAAACTGCCTTTCAGATTTTTCAAGTTTAGGTCATAAAAATAATTTTCCCTGACACCCAATTATTTTTGTTCAGTGGACTGAAAGCTACTGAATTCGAATCACAGACTTCCAATTTTATTAGTTTTTTTTTAAATGGAACAATTAATGAATTTAGGGCCACGTGGCCCTAAATTCTCTGCTATTATTTCCTGCTTCACCATGACCCAATTCAAGATACTACATCATGCATTACGTGGTGGAGTTTCCCCGTTCGTGCAAGGCATTGTGGGATACAAATTTGAAACGGGAGAGGAAAATGGAGGACGCAAATGAAACGTGAAAGACTGTCTACAGTAATGGAAAGCGAGAAGAAAAGGAGTTATGTTGCGAAGGAAAGGAAACTCGGGACCAAACTAATAAGATTAGGACCTCGGTGTGATCAGCTGTTCGTTTAGCGACAGAATGATGTAACTGTCAGTGCACGGTCTAAGGTAAACCTGTAGATGGCAGTAATGCAACACTGTGGATGCCAGCTGTAGTAAAACCCAAAAGAAGAAGGTGGTGATAAACTTGCGCATGCGCGCACACTTCCTCTGTCTGCTTGATTGCACGAAGCGAGCGATTTTATGCTCATTATTTGCTCAGGAATCCCCTCAAATTAAATAACTTCCCAGCTACGAATGGCCTGGGGTTGTTTTTAAATAGATATTGCAGAAATAAACATGCATCACAATGACCAAATTTCAGAGGGAACTAAATTTCACTGATTTTTATGAAATCGAAAGGCCGTCTAGCTTTAAGTACCTCCTTTTCACAAAAATCAAGTATTGTTTTAATAAGGAGTGAGTATACAAATTCTCATTTTCTTTTATCCAAGGTCAGTAGCCTTGTGCGATATTGTCGCTCCTTCACACATCCCCTTACCAACAGTCCAGCCCTCACCTTCACATCAGTGGCAGAAAAGTGTAATGCTTTAGGCCGGTTATATCTAGAGGAAGAGGAAAAGCTTAGAGGAAACGGGGCATTGCGACCTGCCCCAGGCTGAGAGCTGATTTCAGGTCCTGCTGCTGACAAACTGCTTGCTCAAACAGGACACACAACCCAGACAGCAACAGGGAGAGTCCACGGAGTTTATCTGATCTAGAGCTGATGACAGCCTTAATGGTTCTCCCAAATTCCTGTTCTGCTTACATGATCATTCATCATTTTTCAGGCATTTTATTTGACGCAATGGCACAATTAGCAAGGAGGGTGATGAAAGATCTTTTGGTACATCCTGCAGCATAACATGGGGTAGCATGTCCCTTGGTTTCGGTTTTACGCTTTGTCTCTTTGGAGCTACCTGATAGGCTTTGTTTTGGCAGGCTGATCTGATGCAAACTCGATTTACATGTAGGTTCCTGCAGGCGATCAAAATAACCTTCCCCTCCAGCAGCTTCCTTTGCTATCAGCAATTGTTTAACTGCCGCAATTCAAGCTGGATCATGTCTGAATCAGCTTCAAAAAGCAAATCGCCCAGGCATCCTGGTGGTTGAGGATTTTGCCTAAAAACATAAGTTTAGCCTGGCAAGCCAGACTAAATGTGAATATTTAGTCTGGTCTCGGTCGTAGACATTTCCGAAGGGGGTGGGAGGAACAACCCGTTGTCTTTCAAACCGTCTCTGTGCGTATAGGCCAACGCTCTGACCAATCAGTGCAACAGTGACCGTGATGTAGTCAGAGCGACAGAAAGCAGTGGGGGAGGCCTTGAAATAAATAACTTTTCAAAATGCGTATTAATTAATAAACAGGTTCTAGATATTAAGAAGTTTGGAGATAATGACCACAAGTTTGCAGTCTGTACCACATACTTAACATATACTCATTTTTTTTTTTTCCCAAGTGTTTTTCAAGGGTTTGCTTAAACTGTTTGAGAGTTTTTATTTAGTGGTGTTTGGTGAAATAATTTCCCTTAAATTTAAAATAACGCGAAAATAAGAAACAATCAAAAAGTAATGTTTCAAAGCTGTTTATTAATTCTTCGTACTGCACAAACTAGCCCCATCCTTTTGGCTACAAGCGGAGCCAGCTGGTAGATCAGACTTTTGCCATAGCCGGTCGGCAAAACAGCGAAAACGTCCTTCTTGAAAAGGAATGAGCGGAGAGCCTCTTCCTGCTCATGTTTCAACGAAAACTCCAAGTCTAATTCTTCTAAAACTGATTCCAAAGCGGAGTCAAACGAGCGCTGTTCACTAGCCGTAGCCATCTTTCCTGTTGTGCTTTCTCCAGCGTCGCGCAGCCTTGTCGTCACTCCTGCAAAAGCCCACCCAAAGAATCCAAACAAAAACCTTGCGTTGTGATTGGCGGGCACGATTTGATGCCCGGGGTGTTTTGTTGATATGGTGCGAGGCTAGACCCACTCGCAGGCAAAAATATTTTTGGCCGCTAGGTGGGTGGGTCTAGTTTACTAGGCTAACATGCGTTCTGAGATTTGGGTAAAAAAAATGATCCAGTAAGTAGCACCGTGTTTAGGGAAATGAATATCCCTGTAAAACTGGTACATAAGGGCGGCTAGAACATACAGATGGAGTGCAAGTGGTTTGATTTGGTTGCACAGAGCTCTTCCTTTCCTCTCTGAGGATGGGGTACATTGTTAGGAAGGGCACGGGGACTCCATGACAACTCCTCCCTCCAGTTCTCTCCAGTGTGTTAGAGCAGGGCACTGGGTTTACACATGCAGGCACACCTTCGTTTGTTTTAGCAAATGTTGCTGTAATACTGGTTGAATCACATTATCGAAGATTTTCTTTTAAACTAATTTATTCCAACTAGGATCTGTCGAGTGGCAGGAGGCGTGGCTCAGGGCAACCTAATATGAAAAAAAAAGCTTCTTATTAAAATGCATGGCAGAATTTGGGGGTTAAAAAAAAAAAAAAACCAGCCACAGAGTCAACACATGCCTCCAGAAAGCCCTTCCCAGTGCCATTTGTCAGCTCAACCACTAATAATGGCCCACAGCTGACTAATCGATGTGGCACAAAGCATGTGACGGCAGGGTAACGGTTGCTTTTGGAACGTAAGGAAAAACTCAGATGACCTAATATGGCAGTCTTTGGTGCGAGTCTTGCTGACTAGTACATAATGCAGATTATTGATGCTGATAAAATCTTACATTTCATAGGCAAGAGCATGGAGGAGATGAAGAGGCTTTTGCTGCTGCTCTTGGGTTGTGCCGTTCAGGTAATTTTGAGCCTTAGCCTTTTGCCTTCACACCTACAGTAAGTCATAATAAAAGTCTGAACCGTGTCTGAACATGCCTCTTTTTACTTCCAAGAAAAAGAAACGTGCTTATTTATCAGAGTGTTCCCTAAATCTGGTTATAGCCTCCATATCTTAGCTGATGTTTGTCCAAAACCCTCTTTTGCCACATGCATGCAATGTCATCCTACAATTTCCTGCTTACTGTCATTCTGTCTTTTTATATCCTCTTCCAAACACAAACACTTTTGTTCCCCCACTCCTCCTCTCTCGCTCCCGTTCTGATTCCACAGGTTTTTCCTGTTTGCTGCATAGAGGGTAAACAGCATGCACGTGTGTGTGTGTGTGTGTTACACTTCAGAGCTTATTTTATAATTTACCTTTATACTGTCCTCTGCCTGTGCATTGCAAGCGGACGTATTATGAAAGTTACTTTTTTTTTTTTTTTTATTGCTTGTGCAATTACATTTGAGTATCTGGAGTGCCTGCGAACCCATAAACTCTGAAAGAAGACGACGTAGTCATTTTCTTTTGGCTGCCTATTTCAGAAAATGTCATTCAACAAACCATTCAGATTTGGCTCCGCTTGCTATGTCACAATTGGGGATCGTTAGAAAGATCCCGTCCCCTCGTCTGATCCATGCCTGATCCATCCCGATGCCCTATGTCTGGTTGGAGTCTCATCACATCACTCCTGTGGATGACGGCCCCATATGGATAGTTGAAAGTCACACTTGGAAGACGCTCTGGACACTTACAGTAATGCTCTTATGGCTGAGGACTACAGTTGACTTGCTAACTTTAGGACTGCAGTTGTCATGAACAGTTTTGCACTCAAGTTTCCATCAATGAAGAGTTATAACATCAACGTAACTGACTTCATGTTAAAACTGTTAATGTTATAGTCATGCTGTCTGTTGTTGCCCAAATGAGGATGGATTCCCTTTTGAGTCTGGTTCCTCTCAAGGTTTCTTCCTCATGTTGTCTGAGGGAGTTTTCCCTTGCCACCGTCGCCACAGGCTTGCTCATTGGGGATAGATTAGGGATAAAATTGGCTCTTGTCTTGGGTCATTCAGATTCTGTAAAGCTGCTTTGGGACAATGTCTATTGTTAAAAGCGCTATACAAATAAACTTGACTTGACTCATCTGAGGATCTCCAGTCATGGCTTGAGAGCTGCCTTGGCGAAAGAATATTCATGAGGAAAATGCTATCTAATTGGCTGGTGGAAGGGGAGGTGAGCAGTGGCTCATCATTTAGGCTACATCCACACGACAACGGCAACGAGATTTTTTTTTTTTTTTAAATATCGCGTCCACATGGGCAACTGATCAGTTACATTTCAGGTCCATATGGCAACGCTTGCTGAAAACGATGCAATACACATGCCACACCTCTAGGTGCGCTGTAAGACGGTCCCATCGGAGACACTAGAACAATAGAAGAAGTAGTAGACGCATGTGCATAAACCCCTTCTTCTGTAGCATTAGCCACATAAAGTTTTGATTATTAATCAGTAGCGTAAAACGAAAGACGCGGAAAGAGGAATGAATGGGGGTAGATGGAGAGAGAGGAATGAATGGGGGTAGATGGAAGCCAGTACGCCAACATTCTGATGTCTTCCAGAATTCTTTAATGGTCCGGAATAAATTGAATGCTACACGTTGATGGATTACTTTCTTCTACGCCCTTTTTGAGGAATGTATTGTCAGACTTAAACCAACATCTGAAGAGGTGAGATCGCTCCTTTTTTTTTTTTCTATTTTTGCTGGCGGGATTGGTTTTGTTTTTGGAAAGCGCACGGGCGGTGCGCGGTTTTGGTTACTGCTTCCGCAGTGTTTGGACTAGTTATAGGATTTGTTGACAACTCTCATCGAGTTCGTTACACTTCTACCTGGCATGAAGCACTGACAGTCACGTGGTTGTGACGTCATCGTAAACAAATCTGTTCTACTCATCCAGACGACTTCGCAACGGTGCCGTTGCCAGATTTTTTTCACTCTGGAACCCGTTCTCAAAAGATTTCGTTTTGGGGCACCCAAAACGCTGGTGCCGTGTGGACGCCAGACCGAAACGATAAACAATTTTATCAGATTCACCTGAATCCGTTGCCGTGTGGACAGGGCCTTAAAGGAACAGGAACTCAAATCAGCAGTTTTGAACAGGGCTGTTTAAAGAGAGAGAGAAGGGAGCTGTGGTGTTTTATCCTTGTGGTGTTTTGACCAAAGCACGTCAGGCATTTCATGAAGACCTCAGGGAACTGTCAATTTGTGGAAAAGGGGTATAATATGTCACCTTTAATACAAGAGCAGTGCATCTATCCCATGCTTTATCCCACTCACATTACTTCTGTCACAGTATAACAAAAAAAAAAAAAAATCTTAATTTGATTATCATAATCATTGTAATCATCAAATCCCTGCTGGAAATGTTGAACTAATTCGTTTTTTTTTTGTTTGTTTAATTTAATAAAAAAAATACTGAAAAAGCTTTGCAGAACTTGACTTCTCTCTCTCTCTCTCTCTCTCTCTCTCTCTCTCTCTCTCTCTCTCTCTCTGAAGTGTGAGTGTAAAGAGGAAATCATTGAGAAGATTAAACTGCTAGACATCGAAACCCAGACAGCCATAGTCTCTCATATCCAGGAGGTAAGTGAAAATGATTAGTCCTCCAACTTTTCACTTGGTGAAAACATAGTACGGGGCAGCTTTGTGTCTGTCTGTGAGAGGGATAATCATCTCTCCATGTAGGTGACCCACAACCAGGAGAATGTTCTTGACATGCAGTGGCTGGAGGTGGGGGAACTGCCACCTGAGGACCTGGACCCACTGTCTCGTACCATGGCCTTTCACTTGCGCAAGCTCATTGATGAGCGTGATGAGTGCTCAGAGGTAAGCAAGCTCGCTTCCCTTCTCAAACTGAGCGCTGTATTTTATTTGCCATATATAGGGGAATGTGGCAAAATGCAGGTAAAAGATCAAGAGCAATCCCTGCTTGAATCTGAGAGCTCTGGTGTATGCGTTTTTTTTTTTTGTTTGTTTGTTTGTTTGTTTGTTAGCTGGTCCTGGAGCTTACTCAAGAGAGAGATTACTTGCAGTCGCAGCAATTTCCTAGCTCCATAGGCAGCTCCAATGCTGACCAGTCGTCCCAGCCCTCTATACTCTCCAAAGAAGATCGCCAGCACCTGGCAGTGGAGCTTGCCGACACAAAGGCCAAGCTACGCCGTTCCCGCCAAGAACTGTACGTAAGAACTCCGTCTTCCAGTTTTCCTGTCTGCTTTGCACTGCCCTAATGTTCCTTGTTCTTACGTCTCTCTTAAGCATAGTCCTGAAGACTTCACAATGTATGAAACACATAATTAGGATCATGTCTAGAATGCTAACCAGTCGTCTCAAGGCGGCAGAAGTCTCCATGATCTCTTCAGCACTGCTGACCCAGAGAGTGCCCACAGTGGTGCCAACATCTGTCGTTTAGACGTAGCATTTGAGATGTAAAAAAAATTCCTTGCAACAGCAGATGAAAATATGAAAATCTGTTGCCTTGTTACTGTAAATATTATAATATTCTATCCACATTCACTGGATATGAGCAATCGCACGCTCTGATTGGCAACTCTAATACTAGGCTATCAGCTCATATACTGTGAGTAGAGAAAAACAAGATGGTAGAGTGTGTTGCTGAACCAACCAAAGATGAAATAAAAACTCGAAAACAAAACCCCCCAAAAATAAAAATCAACAAAATATGGAATAAAAGTATTTGATAGTAAGAATGTTTGGGGTTTTTTTTTTCCCAAGAATTATTATTCTAGCATTTTTTTTTCACAAATTGCTAGTCATTTCGCCGGTTTGTTTATATTCTTCAGCTTTAAGCATTAAAACTTCTTGAAGGTTTTATTTATTTATTTATTTATTTATTTATTTTAAAAGACTGGTTCAGAAGCTCAAAGAAGTTTGTAAATTACATCACTGAAATGTCCAAGGAAGAATTAAAGAAATGTCTAAAGCTATTCTATGCCTTGGCACGACAACACTTTCTACAAAAAAAAAAGACGAAAGTCAGTTCGTGCAGCCATCGATAGGTTTTTAAGAAGTCTGCCTAAGCAGAAATGATTTTGTCAGACGTTTTGTATGAAGTTTTTTTTTTTTTTTTTTTTTAATTTATCAAATTTGAAAAAAATAAAAAATGCTCCGTTTCTCAAAATCCAGTGAATGAATGTGGATAGAATAAAACAATTATTCTACTCCGTCTCATGATACATGGCTTATAGCCGACTCAGCGCTACGTGCCTCGTCAGCTAGCTCATGTACGACTCGATTTCGTGGAATAGCTGTAAAATATTTAAATAATATTGGCTGGCTTTGAGTGGTCTATCAGATATATTCCATTCAGCTAGTGTGATCTTGAACGAGTCGAAGGCGAGTTAGCTGAAAGGAATATATCTGATAGACCACAAAAAAAACCAGCCTATTATTATTATTATTATTATACATACACACACTCTTCATCTCAGCATTCTCAAAGGCCAACACGAGTTTACCTGTGACTTGGTGCTGTTTGCGCAGCAATCCAGTTGCCTTCTAGCCGGTGTTGTGCTAGCGCAGGCCAGTGCTAGTGCAGTCAAGCTATTATTATTATTATTATTATTATTATCATCCCTGTGTAATTTACGTAGTTACTTTTAAAATCAACATCGACAACTACACACAACGGAGCAACCTGGCAGCCAAAATTCTCTCAATCTTCTGCTTTTAACGAAGCAAACCTTGCGACCATGTTTGTGTACAAACAGTCACTCGCTAGCGTGGAAGTTTTTTACATTTCCGGCGTGTCTTTCTTTTTCCAGTTTTTTGATGTCCATTGATATGTTTTTCTCTTGTAAATACACATGAATATATAATGAAGTTTTGGTAGCCTTTCGGGTGTTCAGTGCGTCTTCGGTTTCTAGTTTATTTATTTAGTGCTTAAACCTGGCACTGGATTAGCCTCCTCTTCTCTCTTTCCTGGCCCACAAAGAAATGATTGTGTGCATGTGTTGGAGAAAAGTTTTGTCATTGGATCTTTGCATGAGTTCTGACATGTGACGTGTTATCTTGACAACGTGCAATATTATAACAATATTGCACGCTCATTCTCCATTGGAGAGAGTGGCGTAATACATGGAGGATAAGTGATATGAGAACAATATTGCATGCCATCAATAAACCCGCTGGAAGGGAATAGAATGCATGTTTTTGTTCCATGGAAAAAGTGGCCCGTATGGACAATTTAAAATATTTAGATGCCACTGTTGATTTTAAATTAGTGTGTTGGTGCTGCGTTGCTAATCATAAACAGTGATGCAAACCAATCAGAGCAGTTTTATTCCGCTTGGAAATTTCACGTATTAAATCACTGAAGTGCCTTCACTACATACACAGGACTGAAAGGGTGTGGATGCAGCAGTCAGTCACATCAGAGAAGTTAGCTTGTTAGAAGTTACTAGATTGGAGGAGATGAGCTAGGTCTGAGGCATTCTGTTTACCATTAGCAAATGAAAGCAAGTGGAATCAAGAAAGTATTGACTGGAAAGTGACAAAGCTGTCACCTTGAACATAAGTAATCATAATGATGTGTCAGACTCGAGGCCCATAGGCTTTTTCCCAAATTTAAACATTTTTCCTGTTTTCAGCTGTATTCTATTTGAATAAACATTAATGTTGTAAGTCTATAACTCATTTCAGGTGTGCTGTTTAAAGATGCTTATATTCACTGATGCATCAAGTATAGACCCCTTTCACATGACGTCACCGTGCCGCGAGATTTTGTTAGGTGCCATATTGGAAGACCAAGTACATGCACTCACAATATAAAACAAAGTACGAGCGAGAGTAAAGTGACACGATAGATGATAATTCGGGTTATGTGAGTACATTACCAGCTGCAGAAAGGGCACGGTATGTGGAGAAACTGGCTGTGATTGATGGGTTTGACCCATATGATAAGACTCGCGGCTTGTTTACACCCAGTGCCTACACTCAGTGTTCGAACTATGCCGATATTTTCGGGGGGTCCCTTTTTTTCCCTTGGGGGGGGGTGCTTGCGCTTGTCTCGGAGCGCGGATCTCCAAACACATGAGAAGCCTTGCGCTTGTCTCGGAGCGCGGATCTCCAAACACATGAGAAGCCTTGCGCTTGTCTCGGAGCGCGGATCTCCAAACACATGAGAAGCCTTGCGCTTGTCTCAGAGCGCGGATCTCCAAACACATGAGAAGCCTATCTTACGCACATATCACGCGGACTCCACACACGCATCGCGTCTGAAGTCATAACTCATCAGGGGAAATCGTGTCCACATTGGCATGTTCAAAAAACAACCTCGCATCAACAATGATACCACACGCAAGAAAAAAAAAAAAGTCAGGCTATTCAACAACCAACCTGGCAGCAGCGAGCAAGCCCCAAATCATCCTAAATTATTATTATTAAATTGTAGAAGTCTGGGAGGCTTGCTCCTCATACAGTTATCAACTTGGGGCCAATTTAGCATGTTTTAAATCTGAATTTCTTGCGTTTGCTTACCTCAAAGTGTCCGCAGATCATGCACAGACTTATCCATTATATCCACAGTTTTTTGCCAAGTCTCACACAGGCTTCTTTCAAGTCTACTGTTGGGCCAATAAATCATAAATAAAACAGCTCAGATTTGTTTGTTTAAGTCGTTTGCCACTCCACTTTATTCTTGTGGGTTCACATACCGCTGCCGTTATTTCCCCCTAATCACGAGTTTGTTGGTCTTCCAATATGGCGCAGGGTCTGTTTACTTCCGGTTTCGGGTGACGTCAGTGAAAGGGGTCTATAAGGTTCTGATAGTCAACATCGCAGTCCGAGAAAGCAAACCATTTATAGTAACATGGAAGCTACCTGAAAACTACATCCCCCCCCCCCCCCCCCCCCCCCCCCCCCCCCCCGATTTCTCATATGAACCAGCAGCCAGACTAAATGCGAATAAAGACTGCTCAGCAGAAAAGCCAATTCACTGAAGAGGAAAGGATGCAGGATGTGAAAAGTGCATATTTGATTCTGGTAGTGATTACAACAAGAAGTTTATTTTATATAGCACCTTTCACCAGTCCAAGGACGCTTTACAGAGTCATGGCACGATCAAAACAAAATACAATGGAAAGACAAACAAGTCAATAAATTGAAGACATAACAGATAAGAGACACAGAAAAGGAAAACAGCAAAATCGGTTAACATGGGCATAAAGACCGTAGACTAGGTCAAAGTTTAGAAGAATAATGAACAGTGCGGTACCAGGACAGGAGGGATGGCAGAGAGAGGAGACTAAAAAGGAGTTCTGAATTTGGGGAGAGATGTACCATCATGGAGGCTCTGAGGGAGAGATTTCTACAGCTTGGGGGCTGCAACCCTAAACACCCTGGAACCCATGATGGATAATTAATTTAAGTTTGGGGACAGATAAGAAGATGAAGATCTGAGACTGCGAATGGTAGAGTACGGTTGAGGTAGTGCCATTTAGGTATTGAGGAGAATGGCCACTTCATCAATTTCTCAATCTGTCTCAGTAAATATTGCCCTGTAAATTCATGAGGACTGGACTCATTAGCCAATAGGAAAAAAGTGGACAATGGTGTGGCTTGCTTTAAAAAAAAAAAAAAGCCTGGACTGGAGTAGTTGCATATTATTAGCTGATCCAGCCAATAGGCGAGGAGCTTATGCAATCATGTCTGGCATCGTCCACATTTCACGAAAATCGCTTCTTCTCTCTCAATTCTTCACCCATTTTTATTCTTTTTGGCAGGAAGGTAGGCCTGCCTGGGGTGAATACAGCTTCTACCCAAATTTGCATAATTGCAATTAATAATGAAGATGTGGAGTAATTAAGCCCTAACAAGCAGTTTCTACACATCACTTCTCCCTCAATTCTTCACCGATTTTGATTCTTTCTGGCGTGCATATAACTTCTACCCAGATTTCCTTCATTACAATTATTAATGAAGTTATGGACTAATCAAACCTTAATGAGCAGTTCAACAAAAATCACTGCTTCTCGGTCAATTTCTCACCGTTTTGGATTCTTTCTGGCAAATAGGTCGGTATTCCTAGGGTGTATATAGTTTCTGTATATAGCTTGCAACATTTATTGTGCAAGGTGGCCCACTTTAGATCATTCCTTCTGGACTAGACGGGGCTGGAGTGAGCTACGCCATCACTGATAATTTTCTTCTTCTTTTCTTGTTGCTTAATGCACATCTAGAAAAACAAGTAGAACTTGACACCATCAGCAAGGAAGCTTCCACCACAAGTCTAGGCCTTCTTGTTACTAATTTGTGTCTCGGACAAATCCGTAAAATATACTTTAAACAGGAAGGAAGCTATTAATAAATACTTGTATTTATACATTGATTTATATATTGGTTGTGGTGTAGCTCCGGACCCAGTTTTGAGCATTGGTTCCCTCCAGGCCTTGGCTTGTGGTTGGTGATGTTTGTGCTCCTCTCTATGGACTGCAGTGAGCTTGTTGTGCTTTTAACATCATGGTTGTCCAGCGCTCTGTGTGGCGATGCTTTTGTGCTTGGCGCGGCATTCTGAGTGATGTTACCCGGTGGTGTCGTGGCGGCTGTGCAGGTGGTGTGGGACTTTGTGCGCCTTTTGTTGGGACTGTAGCAGCTACACCATTGGAATGACATCTTGACCTCCTTTTGGTGGACCCCCCCCCCCCCCCCCCCAAGTTGTAAAGCAACTTTGGGTATGAGAAAGGTGCGATATAAATTCAACATTATTATTATTATTATTATTATTATTATTATTACCTGGATAGATGGGTGGATGCCTTGCTGTAACCTTGACTCTGTTGGGATTAATTCCAAAATCTCATCAAATCCGGTCATCTGTTGATTACAATAATAGTTCTATACAAATTCTAAAAACATTCAGCCACTTGTTCTCGAGATTATTGTGCCGATGAGAATCTTGGACAGACAACCCAAGAACATGCTGCCAAGTAGCGGAGGCGTAAAGTATAGCCATCTCGTCTATTGGCGTACCTAAAGCTTATGGTAAAATTCTGGATGTTTTCTCTGCTTGCTAGGTAAGCAGTGCTTGCTTTTTAGCAATGTTGGCACCTCTGTGTCCTATTCCAACTTTACCACTCCACACTGTCTTTCATTCAAGAGCTTTGGGCACTGCATGATTGGGTAAGTGGACTGGTAGCGTCAGTAGTTTTATTAAAATTGTGGTCCTAATCTTGTACACAGAGAAGAGAAGACAGAGCAGCTGATTGATACTAGGAATGAACTGGAACGTCTGGATGCAGAGATGCAAAAGCTGAAACAGGAGGTCAGTGTGTTCTACCTGTTCCACACACCACTGTCACTTCTACTCTGTAGACAGGACCTCTGAACAATCAGGAAGTCCTGTAGGTTGTTTGAGTTTGAAGGTGAGAGGCACAACTTAATCTTAAAGGTGAAGTTTGTTATTTTAAACTTGTAGCAATCATATATAATTTCAAAGATACCTTAGAAAAAGAATACCATGCAAGGGATCTGGCATATTTCTTTAATTCAACCTTATGTTTATTATTTTCTGGCTGCAGAAATTACAAATGTCTGCTTTAATCATAATCGCTTTCTCCAGCTCTCAATTTTGGCACATGTACAAGTTCATTTATAGTACTGTACAGAGGTTGTTTTTTTTTTTTAATATGTGCCCACTCTGAACTGTTTTTCTGTGCAGAACATGCAGCTTTTGGCGGAGGCACGGTCAGTACGGGCTTATCGTGATGAGGTGGATGCTCTGAGGGAGCGTGCAGGCAAAGTGGATAGGCTTGAAACAGAACTTGCTCGCTTCAAAGAGAAACTTCATGATGTCCACTTCTACAAGGCCCGCATGGAGGTAACCATGGTGTACCTTTTTGAAATAATCCTCAACTTCCTTAGGTATATTGTACTCCAGTCAGTGTGGTTCGCTGTTGTGCTTTGGCTTGTGCGTTACTAGTGGACTGCCAGATTCCTGGCTCTGTTAGATAAGTATAAAGCATGTGGCTCCTCTGGACTCCACAGCTGTCAGTGGCAGGCATTTTCTGTTTTATCAGTATTTTCTCATCCTTCCCTGTCCATTTAATCTTTCACATTCTGTTTTGTTTCATCTTTTCTGAATGCTCTGTAGGAGCTGAGAGAGGACAATATGACTCTGCTAGAGACAAAGGCCATGCTGGAGGAGCAACTGGGGACAGCTAGGGGGCGCTGTGACAAACTGCATGAGCTGGAGAAGGAGAACCTGCATCTGCGTTCCAAACTGCATGATATGGAGATTGTAAGCACAGATTAGGAAAACGTAATATTTTTTGACATAGAAGGAGAGAATAAGATGGTGTGTGTTGATGTCCCCTGCTCTCTGGTTTGTTTTTTGTTTATTCAGGACCGGGACAGTGATAAGAAGCGTCTAGAGGAGCTGATGGAGGAGAACATGATGCTGGAAATTTCACAGAAGCAGAGCATGAACGAGTCCGCTCACTTGGGCTGGGAGCTGGAACAGCTGGTTAAGAACAATGAAGTCAACGACGGTCAGTCTGAGATACAGAACACCCTATAAAAGTTGTTTGTTTTTCCCCCCTACAGTACTCTGAACATTACAACATGCTACCCAGGTTTCTCACACAATAAATTACTATTAATCATTAATTAGTAATTAATTAACCTCAACAAGGTCTCTAATGGGCCACCAAACATTTGGAATGCAGCTCAACAAATTAAAGGGAATAACTCATAAATTAAAGAACTAGAAGGGCGTGCGGTAGAGTTCATACCCCTGCCAAGCCACATTCGGATTTGCATTCAAATCAAATCCATTGTTCATTGGCCCATGGCCCACCTTTCCTCAAAATTTCATCAAAATCCGTTCACTACTTTTTGAATTACATTGGGAACAGACAAACAAATGGAGGCAAAAACATAACCACCTCCAACAAAGCTGGCAGAGGTAAAGCAAAAAACAGTGCGTCTTCCTAAGCTTGGGCCACCAGACCAACTTGCATCTTGGCATCGATTCTGCAACATCGTGGTGGTGGTGGAAAGCGCGGTCTAAGGCCGAATCCCATTTCACCCCTTGGACCAACCCCTTAGCCCTTCCCCTCCATTTTGCGCGTTCACGTGAAGGGGTAGGGGTATCCCAATCCCAGTTAACGCGGAGGGGTAGGGGAAGGGGGAGGGCTTCTGTACCCCTCCAAACGGAGATTTTCCTGGAGCTGACTCCGAACGAAGGGGTTTGAGTGATTTCCCACAATGCCATGCGGATTTCAGCGAGATTTCATGCGGATTTCAGAAAGATGGCGGTTCCCGCGGCGAAAGATTGTCATAAATGTATTTTCTCCATTATTTACGTGTTTTAAGTTGTTATCCAGAGGAAACACGCCGCTTGATTCGCTTTCGAGCTGAGAATGAGCAGCGATTTATGAAATCCAAGCTGCTGCTAAAAAGCTTTGGGAGTGAGTATTGTTTTCGGTTGCTTTACTGCGTACGTTTTGTTCTGTTATTCTCGCTTTTATTGTTTACATGAGTGTTCTGACACCTCATTCTGTCGGATGTGGTGCACGAAGCGCCAAAGATATCCCATTCAGTGGTGTTAGTTAACAAATCACACCCTGCCAGCAGAGATTTCTGTTCTGGCTCTGACTGTAGCGGCTGGTCGCAGCCAATGACGCATTTGGTCGCGTTTTGCTAACGTAAACGCTGACGGAGGTACGCGATGACGTATGCGATCGTTGAAGGGCTATCCCAATATGTAAGGGTTGAATTTCAAGCCCTATCCCTTGTAGCTCAGTTTCAAGGGGAAGGGCCAAGGGGAAGGCGGAGGGGAAGGCGGAGGGGTAGGGGTAGAAATTAGAATTGGGATTGGGCCTAAGATGTCTGTCCAAACTCTTGTCTTGTTCATGACACTTGTTCAGAAAAGTTTCATTATTATAAAAAAAAATGAAATCAGTCTAAAACCTACACAAGTGAGCCCATGTTATTGAAAGTGTTTTATTTACTGCAGATAGCGTTTTCCAATAATACATGTACTAACTCATTTGTATATGTTGCTACGCTTGCCATTTTACTATATGTTTATTTAATACATGAACAAATAATTTGAATTTGTAAAACTTCTTGATCCTGCTACATTTGCAAACAGTCCAGTATACTGTAATTAACTATAATACATACAAGACACTTTTTCCATGGAATAAAAACATGCGTTTTTCTAGTGGGTTTCGTTCATTTGGTTTGTTAGCATGCAATATTGTTAGCATATTGCTTATCCTACGTGTATTTGGTCACTCTACCCAATGGAGAATAAGCGTTGAATGAATATGGGTTACGATATTGCATGGTTGTCAAGACATGACGTCACATGTCGGAGCTGATGCGAATATCCAGTGAGGGAGTTTTCTGCTGTGCATGTGCAGATGCATCTTTTTGTTCACTGGGAAAGAGAAAGACGCATTGAACACCCAGAAGGCTACCAAAACTTTTATTAGATATTCTTCATGCATATTTATAAGAGAAAAACATATCAACAGACATCAAAAAACTGGAAGTGTGTGTTTGAATAATAATAACAATTGCAACAACAAGTATTGCCAGGCAAAACAAACCTCGCCCGGTAGCACTTGTGATGAATATGAAGGAAGATATCATGAAAAAAAAAAATAGGTACCCAATGGGTACATGTGGCTATGCTTTTATAAATAAAATTGTTTTCTGATACCATGTTCATACAGTAAATATGGCTTTTATATTTAAAAAATTTGTTTACATTTACTCTGGGGCGGCATGATGGTGTAGTGGTTAGCGCTGTCGCCTCACAGCAAGAAGGTCCTGGGTTCGAGCCCCGTGGCCGGCGAGGGCCTTTCTGTGCGGAGTTTGCATGTTCTCCCCGTGTCCGCGTGGGTTTCCTCCGGGTGCTCCGGTTTCCCCCACAGTCCAAAGACATGCAGGTTAGGTTAACTGGTGACTCTAAATTGACCGTAGGTGTGAATGTGAGTGTGAATGGTTGTCTGTGTCTATGTGTCAGCCCTGTGATGACCTGGCGACTTGTCCAGGGTGTACCCCGCCTTTCGCCCGTAGTCAGCTGGGATAGGCTCCAGCTTGCCTGCGACCCTGTAGGACAGGATAAAGCGGCTAGAGATAATGAGATGAGATGAGACATTTACTCTGAGGCAGTAGCCACAAATATGAAGCGTAATCCAAAAATGAACAATTTTTTTTTAAAATCACAAGTAAAATATACCAAGTGTCTGTACTTTTTATATTATTCTGTTCTTACAGTTTTCGAAACTGAAACCTCCAAACTGAGGCTGACATACACACGCTGTCACCATGACCGAAACTCTTATTTCCCGGAAATGGCCCGGCACTAGAGCTTAGTGGAACGCACTTTCCCTCTGTAATAAACATAAACATGTCTGAAAGCGATTTCTTTAGTCCATTTATTTCGAATGGTGAACTGAATTGTATACACTCACCGGCCATTTTAATCAGAACACGTGTGTGCGCAGTGCGCGATCGTTACACTTTACATTCTTACAGCACGATGATGTAGTGGCTGGCGCCTGTATATGAGGCAGTAGATATAACAAAATCTATTTTGACCTTTTTGGTGACCTTGACCGGATGACCCTCAAAATGTTGAAGGTTCTATTTGAGACCAATGCCCATCTATCCTGAAAGTTTCATGAAGACTGATCCAGCCGTTTTCCTGTAATATTGTTAACAAAAAAACCAAAGAAACCCGACCGAGAACAATACCTCGCCCCTTGGTGTACTCCATCCCGGGCGAGCTAATAATATTGGCTGGCTTTTTTTCATGGTATATCAGATGTATTCCATTCAGCTACCATGATCTTGAACTCGTCTTCAGCTTGTTCAGTATCATGTTAGCTGAATGGAATATTATTTAACTATACCACAGCACTGTCGAATTTCTGATCCGACAGGAGTGCTGGCTGCAAGACAAAATGCATATTACTTCTGTCTCTAGAGCAAGAGAGACACAGACAAACGTGCACAAAAATCACACCATTAAATTATTGATTTTTCTACAACAGCATTGTTTTGTCTCTTACTTAACACATAATTCAAATATGCAGGTTTGTCAGTACATACCTGATTATCATTTTATTTGATCATTTTAGAACCATGCTTGTCCTTGTGTAAATTTTCTTGCAACACTCCATTTCGTTTATTTCAATTTGTTCTGCAAAACTAAGCATAGTTGTGAAATTTCTCCGTGCTGAATTGCTTGTTGGCTCCACACTCTGTGCAGTACGCAAGTCGGTTGTGGTTGAGATGAACGAGTCGGCATCTAGCCGGCTTCTGAAGCTGGAGAAGGAGAACCAGAGTCTGCAGAGCACCATCCAGAGCCTACGTGAGGCTGCACTCGGCCTCGAAGAGGGTCAGCTCCACACCATGGAGCTGGAGAGGGAGAACCAGGGCCTCAGCAAGAAGGTACACCTCATCTTTTCACTTGTGCTTCACTCTCTTTAGGTTTTTTTTTTTTTTTTTTGTCCTAATAAAGAGTTTTATGTTCCGTTCTTAGCTTGAGAGACTACAAACTCAACTGGACCAGGAGAAGCAGACCATAAAGGACATGGAGAATCTTGGAGAAGAGCTCCTCAAGGAAAAGCAGAGACTAGAGAAAGATCTAGAAACCCTGAGAGCAGAAAAGGGGAAACAGGTACTGTTTATTGGCACTTCTTGTAAAGAATGTGGCAGAAATGACTTCAGCTATTCTGTGCACTAATACTGATCGTGTACGTGTCAGATCTCAGAACTGGAGCGAGAGAAGGAGCACCTGAACCAGACTGTGAACTCTTTGCGGAAACGTGCCCAAGAGGACAGTGAGGCACGCGTGCGTGAGGTGGAAACAGAGAATCGTATCCTACACCAGAAGATCTCGGACACAGGAAGTCAGATGGTGCAGCTTGAGAACGAGAAGAATCAGATCACCAAGCAGTTGGAGAGTGAGCGTGAATGTGCCCAGGAGCTGCAGAGGACAGTGAAGAGCTTGGAGTGTGCTCAGAAGCAACTCCAGGATGAACTGACCTCGCTCAAAGTGGCTGAGGAGCAGCTTAAAGCTTTGCAGTGCAAAAACAACATCCTGGAGCAAGAAAACTGGGGGCTGAAGAAAGACACCGAAGAGTTACAGTGTGAAAATATGCGTCTGTCTCTACTAGAGAAGGAGCACAGGAAGCTGGAAAATGAGAACGTGGAGCTTCGGGCCACTGTTGCTGAGCTCCGTTCCCAGGCCAAACGTACTGAAAGGCTGGAGATCAACTGCAGCAGCCTTGACAAAGAGAACCAGCGGCTCCAGCAGAGCCTGGAAAATGGCAGCACCAAAATCGAGGGCCTCAAGAATGAACTGCACGAGGCTGAGGCCCAGAGCGAGGAACTGCGGCATGAGCTGGAGGAGCTCAGGAAGGTTGCGAGACGTGCTGAAGAGGCAGAGAAGGCACGGCGGAAAGTGGAGCAGGAGCTGAGCCAAGCTGAGAAAGAGAGGAAGCAGCTAGAGAGGGAGGCACGTAGGCTGAGGCAGCAAGTGGACGTGAGGGAATCTGCACTTGAGGAGAGCTCGCTTAAACTGAGCAGCATGGAGAAGGAGGGAACAGCCATGAGCAGGGAGCTCGCGCGGCTCCAGGACGTTGCCGGTAGAGTCAAGGATATGGAGAAAGAGAACAAGGAACTGCAGAAACAGGTCACCATTGACAAGAAGACTTTGGCCACACTCCGAGAGGTACTGCATGTAGTAATGAGACAGCTTTTTAATCACAAAACCTGTAGTGAAGTGTGGTTAACCCCATGCGGTGTGACTGCTGTAGGAGCTGGTGAATGAGAAGCTGAGGGTGCAGCAGCAGTGTAATGAGCTCGAGAAGCTCAGTCATGAGCTGGAGAAGATCGGCCTGAACCGAGAGAGACTGCTGCAGGAAGAGCACAGCTGCGAGGACAAGTGAGTGTGCACACGGTTTACAGTACCTCTGTGATGTTTGGGGCATTTTCACACTTGTACTTTTTGAGACCGAGTCCTTTTGCAAGTGTTTTGGTGCAAATATTTGAACATTTTGTCAGTCTGAACGAGTATGGGGCCGAGGAACTAAAGAACATGAAAGTTATTCTGTTTCTGTCAAATGAAGTCTGGTGCAAGCCATAGCATGTGTGAAAACGACTGATTCCAGGATTGGCCCTTGGTCACTTTAATGGGTTGAATTTTCACATTTACTTCCTATTTCACATCTCATCTCATTATCTCTAGCCGCTTTATCCTGTTCTACAGGGTCGCAGGCAAGCTGGAGCCTATCCCAGCTGACTACGGGCGAAAGGCGGGGTACACCCTGGACAAGTCGCCAGGTCATCACAGGGCTGACACATAGACACAGACAACCATTCACACTCATATTCACACCTACGGTCAATTTAGAGTCACCAGTTAACCTAACCTGCATGTCTTTGGACTGTGGGGGAAACCGGAGCACCCGGAGGAAACCCACGCGGACACGGGGAGAACATGCAAACTCCGCACAGAAAGGCCCTCGCCGGCCCCGGGGCTCGAACCCGGACCTTCTTGCTGTGAGGCGACAGCGCTAACCACTACACCACCGTGCCCCCCTCCTATTTCACATGACTCAGAAAAGCATCTTATGGTCTGCACCAAAAGGCACGTGCCTACGAAGTACAATAAGCAAAGAAAGAATTAAAAACGCACGTAGCTACAACTTAAATATGGTAACAATAATTCGCTGAAAGGCTTCATCCACACTCCAAAACACAAACTACAAACCCATTGATTTGATTTAGTCAACTAAATACATACGAGGACAATAAAGGGAACGTGTCTACTTTCTTTTATTGTGCCAGCATTTTGCACCTAGCAGTAGCGATGTAGAAAATGGAGTCCAGAGTCATCATTATTACATTAACAGCATTTAGCAGACGCTCTTATCCAGAACGACGTACAACATACCCAGGGCAGCCTGAGGAGCAGTTGGGGGTTAGGTTAGGTACCTTGCTCAGAGCACTTCAGCCATTCCTGCTAGTCCAGGGAATCGACCCGGCGACCTTTAGACCATGGCTTCCCGAGTCTTGAAGTAAAGAGTCATTCTTGAGAATTCAGGCCAAGTGTGTGAAATGCCCTGAAGTTCAGTTGGTCGGGTTCAATGCCCGAACTGATGAAAACATCAGTTTTTCATTGGCTATTCAGACACAAGGTACGCCAGCACTCTTGCTGGAGCGGTTGGGGGTTAGGCGCCTTGCTCAAGGGCACTTAAGCCAGTCCTACTGGTCCAGGGACTCGAACCAGCAACCTTTTGGTCCCAAAGCGGTTTCTCTAACCATTAGGCCATGGCTTCCCCAATAAAATACCCTAAAGGTCATGCAAAAAATGTTTAAATACCACCCACACCGCTGTCATTATTACTGAATAATAATAATAACTTTGTTAAATGTGGCAGTTTATTAGGCCTTTAACCCTTTCCTCAGTAATAGTGTTTCATAGCCTGCAGTGTTTGGAGCTTGATTTGCTGTTATTTGTTTTAATGCATTAATACTTGCTTTGTTTACTTGCAAATGTTTTACATCAACTCCAAATTTCCATTTCCTCTCCATTTCTAGCACAATGTGGCAAAACCACTTCAGTCAGTGCGTTTACATGCACATAGAGAAAATCGAATTTCTGCTGTAGCTCGACTGAAATCGAAGTTCTAAATGCCATGGATACACCTTAGCTCGGCTGAAATCGAAACGAACTGGATTTCTCGTAATCGAGGTACGCGACCTAGATTATGCGATTGTAGCCGAGCTATTTAGTGCATGTAAACCCTGTCGAGCTACGTAGTCGAGCTACTTACTTCCCTTCCGGAAGTGACGAGTGACGAGACCACAAGCGGGAAACACAACAGCCTCGGTCAGCATGACAACAGTAGTAGTAGCGAGCAGCAGAAGAGGTCAGGAGGAACAAGGAGACAAAAAACAAAAACAATTGAACTTTTTGTGTGTTTATTAAGACATAAGTTAAATTGTAAGCAAAAAATGGACTTTAGAAAAATATACAATTGTGCAAAATAAGTTGTCTTACAGGCGGCACGGTGGTGTAGCGGTTAGCGCTGTCGCCTCACAGCAAGAAGGTCTGGGTTCGAGCCCTGTGGCCGGCGAGGGCCTTTCTGTGTGGAGTTTGCATGTTCTCCCTGTGTCCGCGTGGGTTTCCTCCGGGTGCTCCAGTTTCCCCCACAGTCCAAAGACATGCAGGTTAGGTTAACTGGTGACTCTAAATTGACCGTAGGTGTGAATGGTTGTCTGTGTCTATGTGTCAGCCCTGTGATGACCTGGCGACTTGTCCAGGGTGTACCCCGCCTTTCGCCCGTAGTCAGCTGGGATAGGCTCCAGCTTGCCTGCGACCCTGTAGAACAAGATAAAGCGTCTAGAGATAATGAGATGAGATGAAGTTGCCTTACAAAACAGTGGTCTGTGCAGGACAGTTTGTAGCCAACAGGTGGCAATGACATGTGGTGTGAATGTAAAGTGGAACTCACTCCTCCTCTTCATGACGACAACCGGAAGTGTACCAACACGATGGGGCGTGTAGCGCCACCTGTGGCTCGGGTGCACAATGTACCTCACACAATAGCTCGATTTCCTTGTGTGCATGTAGGATTGGATTTCTCTGGCACCCCTGCTGGGACCCTTAGCTCGATTACCGACAGTAGCTCGATTTGGATGTGCATGTAAACGCACTGAGTGATTAATTCTCATATACTGACCATTTAGCTCATTTAAAGGACACCCCCCCCCCCCCCCCCCCCCCCCCCCGAAAGGGTTGAACCAAATTTCTTGGTTACTTCTTATAAGTAGTTTAGTGTCCAAGTAATGTGTACATGGATGAAATGCATCACAGCATGTCTTTAATTTATTTTCTGAACGCTTCTACCAGATGGAGTGGGTGAGTTGACGTAGTGAAGTGGAACTAACTGTGCACTAACTCGGCTGCAGCTAGAGCATTTGTGCATCTCTTTCTCTACTGTGTGCTTTTAGGATCAAATTTAGTTTTATCCCTTCTTTTCTTTAGTTGCACAATCTGCTTCAATGCATGCGAGATCGAATCGTAGCTGCAGTGGAGATCATGGCTGTGTCTAGAAGATTGTATCTAATGTGAAAGTAGTGGAGACTAACACTCTACACTGGAAACCACACTGTCTTTTATTAATTTTGTTTGGAATGCACCCTGGAGAGTTGTCTTGGGGGAGGAGTTCCCTCTTTGGACTGGATTTTCTTTCTCTCTCGCTCTCTTTCTGTGTCTCACTATCTTATTTTCTCTGTGTGGGTTTTTTTTTTTGGGTTGCTGTTTTGGAAAGGGTGATCAGAAAGGATTAACAAGCCCGGACAGTGGCGTTTCTCAACAGTTCCTTAGCACTCACTGAAATTTAATCTACTGTGTATATTTAACACTAGCATTCACATTCCATTAGCTTTTCGTAATGTGCATGTGTGCGTGTGTTCATTGCTTGAGTGCTATTAGATTACTCTTGCATGGGTTCTCTGTAGGTCTAGTAGTCAGTTGAGCAAATGTTATTTGTCATTAATATCGGGGGGAAGACCAATGACAAATAATTTCAGTCTGCTTAATTAACTGCTAAGCAGAACTCAGTCATCTCATTGAAATCGTTCGCTGACCCTTTAGTAAATACAGGATCCTGGAGACAAAGATTGAATCGGCTCTGAAGAATTCCTTGGAGCTGAAGGAGGAAAAGATACAGGGCCTGGAGTCACGCCTAGAGGAGAGCAGTAGCTTGAACCAGCAGCTCCGTACTGAGCTCACATCAGTAAGACCACAGTGCACACCCATTAATGCGGAGACTTGGTCTTTGTCATACTCTGTATTCATCTCTTCTCACATTACGTATTTGCTCATCCTCTTCAGGTGAAGAAGACACTGGAGGCCTTGAGGCAGAGGCAGGAGGAGGAGGCTGCGCACTCTGAAATATCCCAGAAGACTGTGGAGCAGGGCAGGTCGGGGAGCAGCCAAGAGAAATGGGAGACGGAGCAGAGAGAAATCACGTCTGAGCTGCTTAAACTCAAAGACCGTCTGATTGATGTGGAAAAGAATGTATGTTATCATTTGTATAATTTTTCAACTTGAGTTTCTGTTTCTAGTTGTACAACCCCTGGCAAAATTATGGAATTGCTACACTTGGAGGACTTTCAGCCAGGTTTTTTTTTTTTTAAATATAAACACTTTAAAGCAAATAAACAAATCACAGCTATGACGCAAAACAATTTTTGCTTAATAGCTGGACATTCTGGCTTTGTGAAACATACCGCATATAAATTAATGACATATTTTTTGTTCTAATGTTAATGTTCCAGTATTAAAGCGTTCCATCATGTGTGATTTTGTTTATTTGCTGAGAGGTTTAAAAAAAAAAAGCTGGGTGAACATCCTGCAAGTGTGATGATTCTTAGTGTGTCGACCTCAATGTTTGTTTCCCAGAATGCATCCCTACAGACGGAGAAGCAGCTACTGAAAGAGCACCTGAAGCAGCTGGACTCCCAGAACACACAGCTGAATGCTCAGACACTGGCTCTGCAAAAACAGGCCACAACACTGCAGGAGCAAAACACCGCACTTCACAAAGACACCGCCAAGCTACAGGTACTAAAACCAGCACTGTAGTGTAAACTGTTAGTATATGACTTGAGGCTGCTTTACAGTGTATGTGAACCTCAGTCTTGTAAATCTGTGTGCTCCATTGTATTGAGCTGATGCCAGAAAAAGATGGTGAAATTCTGTTCTGGCGGACTAAGATCAGGTGTGTGTATTATGTATGTGTGTATGTAGCCATGGTAACAGCGCCCGGGGAGCAGTTGGGAGTTAGGTGCCTCGCTCAAGGGCACCTCAGCCCAAGGCCGTCCCATATTAACCTAACCGCATGTCTTTGAATTGCGGGGGAAACCGGAGCACCCGGAGGAAACCCACGCAGACACAGGGAGAACATGCAAACTCCACACAGAAAGGCCCTCGCCAGCCGCTGGGCTCGAACCCGGACCTTCTTGCTGTGAAGCGACTGTGCTAACCACTACACCACCGTGCCGCCCAGTATATCCATGTGCATGACTGTAGCCAGCTATGAGGCCACTGAGGTCCGGACCTCTGTCATTTTTATGAGCTGAAAATACATTTGTACGCTAAATATTCAACTGGATAAAAAAAATAAAGAATAACATTAAAATGTCTCCGTAAAAAATGACACATGACAGACAGAGAGGGCGAAGGCTATCGCATGCTGCATCCAAGGGACTTGAAGCCAGCTGACTGCATCTTTTCTAGGGGCAACGTCAGTGGGCGGTTTAACACATGCTGAGGAAAGCGCTATCGGCCACCTTCTGTATGCCTGATCTCACATACACCCATGATTAACTACTACTGTTGTGATTGATGGGGGATAGAGTGTGTACTACCCCTCCCTTCCTGAGGCATGATCAATTTTGCTTTCTTGGATTCCCGACCATGGGTGGTATGGAATCAGATATCCAGACGACGGGGCGAATGCTCTTCTGTTGTGTCACTCGGGAGCCATAATGAAATGTTTCGCAGTGCTGCTTTGGGATGAGGTTTTATGATTCTCTCTTGAATTGTTTTGGATCAATCTGCAAAATTTGTCATTGGAATTTGACGTAGGCTTCTGTTTTTATGTTGTAAAAACATTAGTCCTGGGTATGGCTTTAAACTGCAACCGGTGGTGAGTCTCAGGTCCAGGAGGACTTGAGTATTGGGGAAAGTGGAGTTACCCCTTAATCACCATTGCTCCCAGGTCCGCTTTGACCCGGAGTGGCAGCACCTGCCTGGGTTCCAGGTATGGGTCAAAGCATGGTCAGAGGGTCTACAGTTTTTATCCCCCGCTGGCCGAAAGGCTTGAAGGGGGATTGTCGTGGCGTCTGTCTGTCCCGGGAAGGGTGCTCACCTTCTGAAATGAACTCCTCTCTCAATTTTTGGAGAATTTTCATGAAACTTGGCAGGATTCTTTGTGTTATGTCGGTAATATGCATATTGTAATTTCATTAAATTGGGTCACATTTTACCAGAGTTGCAGCCCTTGATTAACAAAATTATACTTTGACAGTTTTTCATGAGGGTGTGTTTTCCTTCTGAAATCAACTCCTCTCACAATTTGTGGAGGAATTTTACCAAACTTGGCAAAAGGCTTTGTTATATGACAGTTATACGCATATTGAAATTTTGTTTAATTTGGGCAAATTTTACTAGAGTTATGCCCTTGGTTTATTCACAAACTTGTACTTTGGCAATTTCATCAAGGTGTGCTTGCTTTCTGAAATCAACTTTCCTCACAATTTTTATCCCCCGCTGGTCGAAAGGCCCGAAGGGGGATTATATTGTGGCGATGTCCATCTGTCCCGGGAAGAGTACTCGCCTTCTGAAATCAACTCCTCTCACAATTTTTCGAGGAATTTCACGAAACATGACAAGATTCTTTGTTAAATGTCAGTAATGCGCATACTGCAATTTCGTTCAATTCAGTCGCATTTTACCGGAGTTACGGCATAGTTACCAGCGGGGGATATTGTGCTTTCAGAGCACTCTTGTGAATTCTGTTACGATAGTGGAAACAAGTTTTAATATGTATTAGCCTATTTGACTAGTAACTTGAATGAGCTGACTCCAAACCTCAGTAACTCAAATATGTTTATAAATTCCCCCCCCCCCCCCAAAAAAAAGAGAGAGAGAATCGTTCTGTAAGGGGTTTGTTCAATAATCTGTACTCACTCTGTACTCAAGGAGTCGGTGGAATTCATTTCAAAGTTAAACATGAACCGTCACATATCCTGGTTATACGTGATGCCAACGTTAAATTGTATGCCTATTTGAACAGATAACAAAGAGCTATTGTGGCTTTTTTTTTATTTTTTTATTTTTGTGTTCAGGTAGAGAACTCCACGCTGAGATCTCAGAACTCGTCTCTGACTGCTCAGTACACAGCCTTGCAGGCTCAGCTGCAGACTCTGGAGGCAGAGACTGAAGTTCTGCAGAGGCAGCATGAGGAGGCTCGAGCCAGACGTGACAGCATCACTCAGGATCACGAGCACCTGCTCAGTGTCCATGAGAGGCAGGCAGCCGAATACGAGCAGCTCATCACCCAGCACACTGCCTTGAAGAGCAGCCAGAGAGCACTGGAGCAGGAACACCGCAGTCTGGAGAGCAAGTCAGTCCCATTCTAATGCTAGTTCAGTGTGTGTTATATGACCAGGTCTGTACAAACGATAACGGAAGGATCTTTTCCTGTAGACCCATTTCATTAAATATTTACGTATAAATTGGATTATCAAGAAGGTGTTGGCCAATAAAAATGCCCTTTGCTGTTCTCAGGTTCCACGTGAACATGTGAAAAGAGCCGTCGCCTCCTGGTTGCCCGTGTTGCCAGTATGTAATGTGAAAGTATGGATGTGTGCGTTGTCTCTACAGAGACCACTGTAGCTGTGAGCCAGGAGGACTGCTGATAGAACAATAGGAATGAAATGGCAATGATCAAAGCTCAAGCACACCAAATAATTTAGTGCCATTCAGGGTTTAAACATGCATTCTACCTTTTTTTTAAAAAAAATAAATATCTAAACAATTGCTTAGACAGTGCACACATCTGCGTGTTCATGTAGAGAGCTTCTGTTCACTCCGGTCCTGCAAAATTTAAAAGAAACCATTTATAAAATGGCTCTGTTGTGGTTTGTGTAAAATATCCTTAGAAACCATTTCACTTTGCTTCAGCAGCCAGAGCAATCTTAGTGGGAATGGAACTCCTAATCAACCCACACCATTAATTTTATCATCCATCTACTTTTATTCTATCCACATTCACTGGATATGAGCAATCGCGTGCTAATCTACTACTCGGTTATCAGCTCATATACCGTGAGTAGAGAAAAACAAAATGGCGGAGCGTGTTGCTGAACCAACCGAGGACGAAATAAAAACTACTCGAAAACAACAAACCCCCCCCCCCCCCCCCCCCCCCAAAAAAAAAGCAGCAAAATATGGAATAAAAGTATTTGATGATAACATTTTTCCCCCCACAAGAATTATTATTATTATAGCATTTTTCACAAATTGCTACCGTCATTTCTCCGGTTTGTTTACGTTTTACACGGAAATGATTTTGTCGGAATTTTATATAAAGTTTTATTTATCGAATTTGCCAAAAATAAAAATGCTCTGTTTCTCAAAATCCAGTGAAATGTGGCTAGAATAAAACGGTTATTCCACTCAATCTCATCGTACATGGTTTATAGACGTCTCGGCACCACGCGCCTTGTTGGCTATCAGCTCACGTATGACTCGATTTTTGTAGACTAACTTAAGTATCTATCCTGCGTGTGTGTACTCAAATCAGCCAATCATGTGGCAGCAGAGTAATCCTGCAGATACAGGTCAAGACCTTCAGTTAATCTAAACATCAGTCAAAAGCATTGCTGTTGTAGCTAACCCATTTCAAGGTTCAGGTTTTTGTGCATTCTGAGATGCTTTTCTGATTACTACAGTTGTAAAGAGTTATTAGAGTTGCTGTACTTGGTCAGCTCAAACCTGTGGGGCCATTCTCCTCTTGGCTCTCTCATCACCAGGGCTTTTCCACCCACAGAATGATTATGTACTGGATGTGTGGGGGTCTTCCCCCCCCCCCCCCCCCCCCCAATGCCATTCTTTTGCTGTGTTCACACTTATACCGGTACGAAAGTGGTATAACTGTATCAATACAAAGTATACCGGTACAGTTTAGTGCATCTGCCCACACTAGCGAGAAATGTTTGCGGTTTTCTTTCACGGAAGTTGAAATGCGCGTGCACGAAATGTTTCCGTGGTTACCGAGTAACTTCCTTCCGAGAATATGGCGGATGAAACAACGTGTGTGTGCTTTTTGTTGTCAATGTACAGTCTGTATTTCTGGTGGTCATTTATTCAGTCGAATCGTATAAAACGCGCGAGGCAGTTGAGAAAGAAAACGAATCTTCCTTTCTCCCCCCTCACTTTCTCCCTCTTTCTCTCCCTTTTCCCCTCTTCCTCCTTTCTTCCTCCCTCCCTCCCTCCCTCCCTCCCCCTCTCCCTTTCTCCCCCCTTTCTTGGCTCCATGTAGCTCCACAGTCGTTTTGAGCCATTTTGAAGTTTTATTTACAGCTGGAAAGCACATGCGTATTGTATGAATAACCCGGAAGACATAGGAACGGTTCATTGCGCTTGCGCATTATATTTGTATCGATACAGAACCGCTTCATCTGTCCACACTACAGCGAAGCGCTACAGTACCGATATTGTACCGGTACGAAACCCATACATTTGTGGGTTTCGTACCTATACAGTTATACCGCTACAGTACCGGTATAGTTGCTAGTGTGGACAGGTGTTGCGGTACGAAAGTAGTTTCATTTCGGTACAAAATCCCTAGTGTGGACAGGGTATTTGTAAACGAGAGAGAGAGAGAGAGAGAGAGAGACCATCTGGAACCAATGCTTGTGCCACAGTCAAAGTACTATATCAGAGAAGTGCAATGTATAGAAGTTTTAATAACTCTCGTTATCACAATTTTTGAGCACGTGTTACATCGATGCATGTTGACCAGCTCATTCTGTTGGTGCTGAAAGTGAGGCACTGTGGAAACTTCCCTGTACCTCCTTATTTTTAAATCATGACATGCAATACACGTTAATGAGCATGCGTGGCTGCCTGTTGTGTTACTTTTTTCCATTGTGCTCCATGGAAAATTGTCTCTGATGTTTATAGGCTTGTTGTGAAAAGCAGACTAGTGTTTAGTCAGACTTAGACACCACACGCACGCGTGCTCTCATGAATAATGCAGTAGTGAGTCTCTAGAGGCCTCGGGCTTTAGGTTAAAGCAGACGGCTGTCACATGGCCAATCAGCTGTAATACCAGCCGTCTAGGAACTTCAAAGGCCTGATGGGATACCGTTCCTTATTCTCTACACCACATGTCACACACACTCAATATTTCATGGATTCTTCAACCCCCCCGCAATAACGCTCCTTGTTGCTTTGCTGTGGTGATGTATGAAGAGTATAAGTGTATTCTTGTGTAACAGGGTCAGTAAGCATGTGTTGTCCATATTAAACTGTTTTTATAATGTGCGTTTGTGCAGATATATACTGCTTCTAAAACAGAAGGATGCTGTGGAGGAACTGGAGGCATCTCTGCAGAGAGGGAGGGAGAGTTTGGAAGAGGAGATTCGAAAGAACACTCGGATTATGGGAGAGAACCGCAGCTTGAGAGAAGAGATGGAGAGGTCAGTCTTTCCAAATAATCTCTCGCGCACACCAACAAGCCAAAACGGTATGCTGGTGCTTTATTAGGCAGCTGATGCTGCCCCCTGCTGGTTAGACCTGTAATATTGCTTTAAGGTTGTGAGCAGTACTGTAGTATTAGTCCCTGTTCCCACTCTAACCTTTGGTTGTGTCACTTGTACTTTGTTACTTGTAGGCATGTAGCGGTTGCTACTGTTGTCACTTGTTGATGAGCACAAATGGTTAATTAATTGTCTGTCTGCACATTCATGAAATTATAGAGTCAACTAGTGATGTAGCAGCAGAGCAGTCATGCAGATGGAGGTCAAGAGCTTCACTTATCTACACATCAAACATCAGATTCAGTATTGAGATGCTTTTCTGCTCACAACAGCTGTAAAGAGTGATTATATGAAGAAACCTTCATAGTAGTCCCAGCTGTTCTGGCCTTGTTGAGCATCTGAATGTAATGAATGGAAAACCAAGGCGTACTTTCTCGACGCTTCCTAGAATAGGCCTTTACTATTTTCTCTAGTTTTATTGGGGGGGGTTATTTTTATTTTTATTTTTTTTATTTTCTATTATAGCTTTTTATTATCTATTACATTTTTATATAGTGTTTATACAGTATTTTTAAATAGTATTTTTTATATAGTTATATAGATTTGATTAGATTTTCAGGATGAAGAGCCAAAATTGTATTTGGAAAGCAAGAAATAAACCATTAAAAAAAAAAAAAAGAATGGAGTCAGGCCACTGCTGAACTAGCACCTTGTTAATGATGGCCCATTTCTGTTTATTCATGCTGTGACTCAAATTGATTACTACAGTCAAGTTTGAACTTAAAGGTTTCTTTATTTTTCGCGACACGGTGGTGTAGTGGTGAGCACTGTCTCCTCACAGCAAGAAGGTTCCAGGTTCGAACCCCACGACTGATGCGGGTCTTTCTGTATGAAGTTCGTATGTTCTCCCTGTGTCTGTGTGGGTTTCCTCCGGGTGCTCCGGTTTCCCCCACAGTCCAAAGACGTGCAGATTGGGTAAAATGCCCAGGCATTAAGGTTGTACATGGCAATGCGTATGTAGTGTCGGTCCCAAGCCCGGATAGATAGAAGGCCTAGTGTAAGGTTAGCATGAATGAAACTGGTTCAGGCTTCTGAAGATAAAGTTTCATTATTATTTTTATTAAGACACTGTACACCGATCCGCCAGAGCATTATGACCACTGACAGGCGAAGTGAATAACTGAGTATCTCATTACAGTGGCACCTGCCAAGGGGTGGGATATATTAGGCAGCAAGAGAACAGCTAGTTCTCGAAGTTGATGTGTTGGAAGCAGGAAAAATGGGCAAGTTTAAGGATCTGAGCGACTTTGACAAGGGCCAAATTGTGATGACTAGATGACTGGGTCTGAGCATCTCCAAAATGGCACATCTTGTGAGGTGTTCCCGGTATGCAGTGGTTAGTACCTACCAAAAGTGAGCCAAGGAAGGACAACCGGCGACAGGGTCATGGGTGTCGAAGCGTCGTTGATTCGCATGGGGCACGAAGGCTAGTGCATGTGGTCCAGTCCCACAGAAGAGCTACTGTAGCACAGACTGCTGAAAAAGTGAATGCTGACACCTTTCTGTTTTAGCCAGTATTAACTTTTTCAGTAGTTTGTGCTACAGTAGCTCTTGTGTGAGCTATATAGAAGATATTACATCATCGCACAAAGATATGAAGTTTGTCTTCAAGTGGTGAATGTATATTTCATGAGTGAAATATTTTTCAACATGAGAAGATAAACTCGTATCTTTGCGCAACCGTGTAATGGTATTTATATTATATGGACACATCCACAAAAGAAATGCACAAGTTAATCAAAAATATTTTAATTTTGAACCAGTTTGGCATTTTGACAGTGTGTGTCGAGTCAGCCAGAAAACCCTGGGAGTAACGTCATCGGAGTGAAATATTGGAAAATGTCGCTCAGATCCGCGATGGTTTTTTTTTTTTTGTATGAAAAATGCGAGTTTTTCAACATGAGAAGATAATTCATATTTTCAAACCAACGTGTGATTTTTATTTTTTTTTTCCTCTTTTTATTATATTGACACATTCCCAAACAAAAAGGTACCCAAATTTATCAAAATGATTCATCAATTTCCTCACAAGTGACATATTGAGAATTATTATACATACGGGCCACTTTCTCCATGGAATAAAAACATGTATTCTATTCCCTTCTAGCGGCTTTATTGATGGCATGCAATATTCTTATTGTATCGCTTATCCTCCATGTATTGCACCACTCTCCCCAATGGAGAATGAGCGTGCAATATCGCTATAATATTGCACATTGTCTAGACAACACGATGTCACACGTCAGAGCTCATGTGAGGATCCAATGACACAAAACTTTTCTGCTGCGCATGTGCACAAGCATTTCTTTGTCGGCCGGGAAAGAGAGAAGACGAGGCTAATCCAGTGCTAGGTTTAAGCACTAAATAAATAAACTGAAACTAAAGACATGCTGAACACTCGAAAGGCTACCAAAACTTCATTATATATTCTTCACACACATTTACTAGAGAAAAACATACCAACAGACATTGAAAAACTGGAAAAGAGACACGTCAGAGATGTAAAACTTCTGCGCTAGTGAGTGACAATTTTTAAACAAACATGGCTGCAAGCTTTACTTTGTTAAAAGCGGAAGATTTTGAGAGAATTTTGGCTGCCAGGTCGCTCCGTTGTGTGTAGTTGTTGATGGGGATTTTAAAAGTAACTAGGTAAATTACACAGGGAAAATAATAATATTCAGCTTGACTGCGCTAGCTTGGGGCCAATTTGCAATTGGTCATTGGCTACACCAGCTGGAAGGTAACTGGACTGCCGTACTAACAGCACAGAGTTGTAGATAAGCTAGTGTCAGCCTTTGCTAACGCTACTGCTACACCGGCTGGAAGCTAACTGAACTGCCGTGCTAACAGCACTGAGTCGCAGGTCAGCTAGCGTTGGCCTTCGAGAAAGCTGATAACGAAGTGTGTGTATATAATAATAATATTGGCTGGCTTTTTTCCGTGGTCTATCAGATATATTTAATTCAGCTAGTATGATATCGAACTCGCCTTTGACTTGTTCAGTATCCTGCTAGTTGAATGAAATGTATCTGATAGACCACTCAAAGCCAGCCAATATTATTTAAATACGTCACTCAGATCTGTGATGTATTTTGTATGAAAAATGCGAATAGTTCAACACGAGAAAATAAAACTCGTATCTTCAAACCAATGTGGGAGATATATATTTTTTTCTTTTTATTATAATGAGACATTCCCAAACAAAAAGGTACCCAAATTTATCAAAACGATTAATCAATTTCCTCACAAGTGACACACACAAATGTCACTCGATATCCCGGATGTAGTTTGTATGAAAAATAAGAGTGGCGTATTTCCCAGTAAAACACTCGTCTATGGAACATATGTAACTATTAGCCTCTAAAACTACCTACCTAACCACAGATTAAATAATTAAATGCAATCTGTGCTACTTCAAAAGCATTTTTTTTTTCAACATATAATGTTTCTAGGTGGCACGGTGGTGTAGTGGTTAGCACTGTCGCCTCACAGCAAGAAGGTCCGGGTTCGAGCCCCGTGGCTGGCGAGGGGCTTTCTGTGTGGTTTGCATGTTCTCCCCGTGTCCGCGTGGGTTTCCTCCGGGTGCTCCGGTTTCCCCCACAGTCCAAAGACATGCAGGTTAGGTTAACTGGTGACTCTAAATTGACCGTAGGTGTGAATGTGAGTGTGAATGGTTGTCTGTGTCTATGTGTCAGCCCTGTGATGACCTGGCGACTTGTCCAGGGTGTACCCCGCCTTTCGCCCGTAGTCCGCTGGGATAGGCTCCAGCTTGCCTGCGACCCTGTAGAACAGGATAAAGCGGCTAGAGATAATGAACGAGATAATGTTTCTATGCGCATTTGATGAGGGAATAAGACCGGATGTGACGGGATAAGATAAAACCATGGTTAGATGTTTTTTCTTTAATTTTTACGCATCGGACAGTGAATGGGAACTAGTTGCCAGTAGGACATACAGCTGTAAGAGGGGAGCTGAAAATGTTGGACCCATACACACCATAGGATTGATCTGAGGAATTAACTGAGCCAGATGTGTAGAATTGAGTGCGTCATGTCAAAGGTTGCTTGATGTGTTATTGCTGAAATCATGGCTGTGTCGCATGTTTCGTGTTTTCTGTGGAACTGGGGGGGAAAGAGAGTTTGTAAATTAAATTGATGCTTGTTGCATGGAATTCTGTGACCATGAGGTGTAAGAGCTGCCTTTGTATTTGCAGACTGTCGCAAAAACATACACGTTTGCGTGAAGAATATGACGGGCTGCAGCTTCAGAGCAAGGAGTTAAAGACTTCTCTGAATGAGTCACAGCTGGAGCTGAACCGCTGGCAGGCACGCTTTGACCAACTCAAAGAGAAGCACCAGGGTCTGGACATCTCCATGACCAAACTGGACAACCACTGTGAGGTGAGAGAGCGAGCAAGTGACTGCCACTTGGAATCGCCAGGAAATTTCCCAGCCCACTTATGAAAGCAGTCGCTGATAATGCAGCAAACTTGTTTTCTTCGATAGAATAGATTAAATCTTCAGCACAGACTTTTTTGAAGACTTATCATGAGATTTGTGTTAACCGTGCTTGCTTGGCTAATTCACGTGAGGGTGAGAACGTGGATAGGAAGCAGTGGCTGAGTGTGAAAGACTTTGTTTGTGCAGCTGTTAACTCGGCTGAAGGGGAATCTGGAGGAGGAGAACCACCACCTGCTGAGCCAGATCCAGATACTGAGCCAGCAGAACCAGACACTACTGGAAAGGTCCATGGAGAGCAAGGAGCTGTACCATGAGGAGCAGAAACAGTACATGTAAGTGTGCACAACAGTAGTTTGGTGGTTAGTTTCAGCCCGTTGCGTGGTGTATGAATTTTAAGCCGGCTCTCTGTGCTCTGCAGTGATAAGCTGAATTCATTACGGAGGCAGAAAGAGAAATTGGAGGAGAAGATCATGGATCAGTACAAGTTCTATGACCCAATTCCTAAAAAGTGAGCTCATCCTGACTATGCTATGACAAAGCAAGACTTTATGCAGGCTAAAGAATTTGCTCATGTTTAACCCATGCTACCAAAGAACTGCTTTTTATCTCCTCTGCTTTGTGAATGTGTCCGTCACAGGAAGAGCCACTGGGTGGGGGCTAAAGCTCTCGCCAAATTCATGAAGCCCAAGAAAGACGGGTCACGGGAGAGGCAGGAGACCTCTCGTGAGCGGATCCGAAGTGCCCCAGACATCCCTCTGCCCGAGATCCCTCACCCTCTAAACTGTTCCCCCACCAGCCCAATGCTTCCTTCACCTTCGCTGCCCCCTCACCAGACTTGCCTCAGTGTGGACTCCCCAAGCAGTATCTCAGTGGAGGAAAACCATGTCCACTCCTCCCCAATCTTATCCCCAACAGCAAACAACAAAGGTGAGTATATTCTGCTTAGTTCCTTGAAGGAATTCAACAGACTGTTCACCTTGTGATGCATACAGTGCTGTGAAAAAGTATTTGCCCCTTCTTGATTTGTTCTATTTTTTTGTACATTTGTCACACTTCAATGTTTCATGTCCTCAAACTAATTTTAATATTAGACAAAGATAGCCCAAATAAACACTAAATGCAGTTTTCAAATGATGATTTCATTTATTGATTGGGGGAAGAGTTACCCAACCCTACCTGGCCCTTTATGAAAAAGTAATTACCCCCCTCAACCAATCAAACAACAATTAACCAAATTTAATTATTATCCCCCACTGTGAAGTGCGCAGGGGGATATAGGAATGGAGTCTGTCCGTCTGTCCCTTTTCAATCTGGACAAGTTTTCTCAGAAACTACATAAGCTGCATCGGTGAAACTTTGCGTGCTCATATTACTATTCATGATCTAAGCTGAGTTCGAAAATCATTTAAGAGAAATTATTTTCAAAGTTATGGCCCTTGATTTTCATTATTGGACTTTGTACAAGTGGACTCAAGTTTTCTGGACAAGTTTTCTCAATGAAAATTTGCATGCTCATACTGAAAAAAGCTGGGTAGCCTTTTATGAACGTGTCGTAGCACTTACAACATCATAAATCAATGTTAAAGCAATGGGCTTATAAGGGTGTAAGTGTTAAGAGGTCTTCATAAAATGCTCATGGCGGGGGGATAGTAATGACCATGTCGTCTTGTTGATAATTGAGTTCAATTTCACTAGGCGCACCCAGGCATGATTACCGACCAACCTGTTCAATCTAAATATCACATAAATGGAGCCAGGCTGGCAATGTGAAGCAGGTTAACAGATCTTAAAAAGATGCCATGGAGTAAAAAACAGATGCGCAACAAAACTGAAATCTGTTGGTCTGGAAAGGGTTGCAAAGCTATTGCCAAGGCTCTGGGACTCCAGTGAACCACAGTGACGGCTACAAATGGGGGGGGACTTGGAACAGTGCCGAACCTTCCCAGGAGTGGACAGCCTTCCAAAATTCAACCAAGAGCATTTCGACGACTGATCCAGGTCATCACAAAAGAACCTTGGTGAACTAAAGACCCTGCAGGCCTCGCTTGCCTCAGTTAAGGTCAGTGTTCATGATTCTACAATAAGGAAGGTACTGGGCAAAAATGGCACCCATGGGAGAGCTGCAGGGTGCAAACCACTGCTGACCAAAAAGAACACAAAGGCTCGTCTCACATTTGCTAAAAAGCATCTTGATAACCCCCAAGACTTTTGGGATAATATTCTGTGGACTGAGGAGTCAAAAATAGAACTTTTTGGAAGACATGGATCCCGGTACATCTGGTGTAAGGCTAACACAGCATTCCAAAATAAGAACATCATACCAACAGTCAAACGCGGTGGTGTGGTGATCTGGGGCCACTTTTCTGCTTCAGGACCTGGAAGACTTGCCATAATTGATGGAACCATGAATTCTGCTTTCTACCAGAAAATCCTGAAGGAGAATGTCCACCCATCAGGTCATGAGCTCAAGCACAGCTGGGTTATGCAGCAGGGCAATGATCCAAAGCACACAAGCAAGTCCACCTCTGAATGGCTCAAAAGAAATAAAATTAAGGTTTTGGACTGGCCTAGTTAAACTCCTGACTTGAATCCAATTGAGAGGCTGCGGCAAGCCCTTAAACAAGCAGCTCAGGCTCAAAAACCTTCCAGTGTGGCTGAATTGAAACAGTTCTGCAAAGAAGAGTGGGCAGAAATTCCTCCACAGTGATGTGAAAGACTCCTTGCAAGTTATCGCAAATGTTTGATTGCAGTTGTTGCTGCCAAGGGTGGCCCAACTAGTTATGAGGTTTAAGGGGGCAATTACTTTTTTCACATGGGTGATGCAGGTTTTGATTAACCCTTTACTTTTAATAAATGGTGTGACCATTTTAAAAGCTGCATTTTGTGTTTACTTATGTCGTCTTTATCTTATGTTAGACTTAAATGTAACAAATGAGCAAAAATGGAAGAAATCAGCAGAGGAGCAAATACTTTTTCACAGCACTGTAATTACTTTTATTAAAGCACACAGGCTGATCAAACGGCCTTCTCAAATGCTGGTTCGGTTTTGTTGAAAGTGAAATATTCACCATCTTATTCCACAAGGGGGTGTCTTGTGTATAGTCTGCATATCTATATATTCCTCCAGAATATTATTCTCCTCTTTTAATCTTTAGCATCATTCAGCATGTCCTCTATCTATTAAAATTCTCTCCAAATAATTAACAGAAACCTTTTTGTAATCTTGCATGCCATTTCATCTAATCCTCTAAATGCTATTATTTCTTCAAAGGTGTTGGACATCAATAGTTACGACTTTCTGACTCTTTTCTTCTCTCCCACTGATTTTCTTTCTCCCTGTCTGTGTTCGTGTGTACATTAACCCCTACCACACACACACATGCACAGCAGCTAAGCGGCTCCCTTTTCTGCGGAGTAAGAGCCAGGAGAAAATTCGGGTTCCACGGACATCACCACCTTCCCGGCCCTCTCTAAGCAAACGCCTCCGATTCTGGGCCTCTGCTGATGTCATCATGCCTCCTAACTCCTATGAGGCTCTCTCACAGATCGGCCATTTTTAGAATTTTTATTTAATTTAATTTTTTTTTAAATCACAATTGTCACCATCAGCACATTATTTTTTTTTTTTTTTTTTTTTATAATTTTCAAAACAATCTACCAATATTTTGTAATTTTTCTCTTTTACTATTAAAAATATATAGTTTTTTTTAAAAGTTAATCACTGATTTTAGCATTTTAATATTTTTGACAACACATCTATATTTATACACTAATAAATATTAGTGAACACCAGGAACCATTATTTTTTTTAAAAAAATACCAAATTGGTGAAAATATAGGACACTACTTCCATCCAGATACTAATCAACCACACACACACACACACACACACACACACACACACACAGGCTGAACTCTGTATGAATGCTCTTATTGGGACTGCTGATGCCAGGCCAAGACACTGAGTAGCAGTAAGTAACACTGTGTTGAAACAGAGCCTTCGAATGCATTTGGCTTTGCTGTCACGCCATTAATAATGTGTGCCACCATGCATATTTGTGTGTGTGTGTGTGTGTGTGTGTGTGTGTATGGATCAATACAAGTAAAGGGTGAGGAAGATGATAAATGGGACACTGTGACGGCCATCACAGAAATGTGTGGCCTCGGTGTTCTAAGGCCAGTCGATATAAATCAGATTGTGCATGTTGAGTGAGACAAGATAAGTTAATCAGAGGAAGGGTCTCCTTATAGAAATGTCAGGATGAGCAATGGCCTATTCCATGTCCCTGCAGTGTGATCTCTTATTTACTCTGTACGCCTCCTTTCCTGCAACCTGTGCCTTGCCCTGCCGCTGTCAGACTCTATAACTCCATATTCACACACTCATTAGTCTTCCTATCATTGTGAGGACCTTGCACTGAGATTTATAAATTAATAATCCAATTAATGCTATGCTACATCTAAATCTAATAGCAGCTTTTATTTATTAAAAAAGATTTTTTGTTTGTTTTTTTGAGCAAAAAAAAAAAAAAATGCAGTTTTCCTACTGGGGACCAGCCAAATGCCCCCAAAATTGTCACGTTCTTATCTGTTTTGGGGTTATTTGGTATAAGGTATACAGGGTTCTAACTTGGCCTTTTCAGCGTATCGTGCCGACACAAAACGTTTCCTTACCGCTGCGTCCACAATATTGCTGACACGCCTGTAAAAGTTGCTGCTACAATAAAAAAGACTTGTCAATCTTGAAAATGTGGTCTTTTGTTTTAACTATCTCTTGTTATTCCAACACTGCGGCGACAGCGAGCCACCATGTGAATGTTCTACATTTGGACATGCTCCATTCCACGTCCATGTAAGCGCCCAGTGCGTAACTGCCTGAGTAGTTCCGTGTGGAGATTGTTGCTGATCGGGCAAGTCCGCTTTACCTCCTTCCTTATACTGTGTTCACGGTAAAGTGCCACCATGTTAAGAGGCGCTTACACGCCATACGCATAATACACACCGGTCCCCTGGTAAAAAAAAAAAAAATTTTATGATGCAACATGGTGCATTGAAACCGTCGGAGTAACAGTCAGTCAGGGAAGGTATGATACAAGTTAGATCTGGATCATCATGTATCGTAATTGAATGGCTGAAACTGGGGGGGAAAAAAGCTGATACTTGGTGAACATCAGCTGGTTGTTTTGTTCTTATTCCATAAATATGTCACTAATATGTTATTTACCAGCTGGGAGGTCCGTATGGTGAAATACCGTGACCGAGGTCTTGAAAGTACTGCCCTTGGTCAGTATTCAAGGCCAAGGTCACGGTGTTTCACCATACGGACCGGCCTTAAACTGGTCTCATCTCTCATCTCATCTCATTATCTCTAGCCGCTTTATCCTGTTCTACAGGGTCGCAGGCAAGCTGGAGCCTATCCCAGCTGACTACGGGCGAAAGGCGGGGTACACCCTGGACAAGTCACCAGGTCATCACAGGGCTGACAGACACAGACAACCATTCACACTCACATTCACACCTACGGTCAATTTAGTGTCACCAGTTAACCTAACCTGCATGTCTTTGGACTGTGGGGGAAACCGGAGCACCCGGAGGAAACCTACGCGGACATGGGGAGAACATGCAAACTCCGCACAGAAAGGCCCTCGCCGGCTACGGGGCTCGAACCCGAACCTTCTTGCTGTGAGGCGACAGCGCTAACCACTACACCACCGTGCCGCCCCCCTTAAGCTGGTAAATTAATATATATATATTTTTTCTTTACCAAATTCTAACAGAAAACGAGAGCGCCCAAAAGGGAAAACCGAGCTGAGGCAAGCTGCCATTTTGAATCCTCATTCACGGCTGTAATGCAAATTGCTTCCTCCTCGGTATACAAGTGCACTTCCATGGCAGGAAAACAACTACATTTTGCCGCCTATGTAGTCCCCTATTTATACAAATAGGAGTCATTCAGGATTCAGCCATGTTTTTGCTCAGCGTTAGCAACAGTTCCAGGTTTTTAGCTTTCTCCTGAAATGTTTTGTTTTTTATTTTATTTCTTCTTCCTCAGGGTAGTAAAACTCGCTTTCGCTGTGAAGACTGTCGTTATCGCTATCCATGCTGTAAAATTAATGCTATTCTCCTGAGAAATGCTGGCAAAAACTTATAAGATTTTTGATAATCTTATAAATAAATCTATTTTTAAAAAAAAGATAAATGTTGACAAAAAATGCTGCTATGTTTGTTGTTGTGAACGAACGAGTCGCCAGAGGTCCATAACTGGGGTCCGTATCGTAGGATACGGACCGGCCCGCCAGCCAGTCAGAGCGCAGGATTTGATGGAAACCGGACCGCGAAAAAAATAAAGTTGAATATTAATTAGAATAAGTCTTCAATCAAAAATAGTCACAGCAACTTTTGGCAACAAAAATGTCATTTAATATTACCAGAAAAGAGTGACTTTCAGGGAGGTCTGCAAGTGCCAGGAAATGCACTAGAATGCATCTCCGAGCATGTAGAACCCATGAGCTTTTGAGGACCTAAGGCAGCCCCCAAACCCCCGGCCGTTATTACTGGTGCCACTACACTGATATTTTAGCCTAGTTAGAACCCTGGTATAAAGTATTCTCTCTCACACATGCTCACATAGACACACACACTTTCTGAGATCTACAATGGACTCACTCATCCATTCCACTAAACATCGCTTCCATCATCTTGTCTCACAACCTGCTTGATTTGTAGCGCACTTGTGCTCTGCATTTACTTTTCAGACCTCTTTGTAGTCAGCTGATGTTGCAACCTCGATTCCAAAAAAGTTGGGACAAACTACAAATTGTAAATAAAAACGGAATGCAATAATTTACAAATCTTAAAAACTGATATTGTATTCACAATAGAACATAGACAACATATCACATGTCGAAAGTGAGACATTTTGAAATTTCATGCCAAATATTGGCTCATTTGAAATTTCATGACAGCAACACATCTCAAAAAAGTTGGGACAGGGGCAATAAGAGGCTGGAAAAGTTAAAGGTACAAAAAAAGAACAGCTGGAGGACCAAATTGCAACTCATTAGGTCAATTGGCAATAGGTCATTAACATGACCGGGTATAAAAAGAGCATCTTGGTGTGGCAGCGGCTCTCAGAAGTAAAGATGGGAAGAGGATCACCAATCCCCCTAATTCTGCATCGACAAATAGTGGAGCAATATCAGAAAGGAGTTCGACAGTGTAAAATTGCAAAGAGTTTGAACATATCATCATCATCATCATCATCATCTACAGTGCATAATATCAAAAGATTCAGAGAATCTGGAAGAATCTCTGTGCGTAAGGGTCAAAGCTGGAAAACCATACTGGGTGCTTGTGATCTTCGGGCCCTTAGACGGCACTGCATCACATACAGGCATGCTTCTGTATTGGAAATCACAAAATGGGCTCAGGAATATTTCCAGAGAACATTATCTGTGAACACAATTCACCGTGCCATCCGCCGTTGCCAGCTAAAACTCTATAGTTCAAAGAAGAAGCCGTATCTAAACATGATCCAGAAGTGCAGACATCTTCTCTGGGCCGAGGCTCATTTAAAATGGACTGTGGCAAAGTGGAAAACTGTTCTGTGGTCAGACGAATCAAAATTTGAAGTTCTTTATGGAAATCAGGGACGCCGTGTCATTCGGACTAAAGAGGAGAAGGACGACCCAAGTTGTTATCAGCGCTCAGTTCAGAAGCCTGCATCTCTGATGGTATGGGGTTGCATTAGTGCGTGTGGCATGGGCAGCTTACACATCTGGAAAGACACCATCAATGCTGAAAGGTATAGCCAGGTTCTAGAGCAACATATGCTCCCATCCAGACGACGTCTCTTTCAGGGAAGACCTTGCATTTTCCAACATGACAATGCCAAACCACATACTGCATCAATTACAGCATCATGGCTGCGTAGAAGAAGGGTCCGGGTACTGAACTGGCCAGCCTGCAGTCCAGATCTTTCACCCATAGAAAACATTTGGCGCATCATAAAACGGAAGATACGACAAAAAAGACCTAAGACAGTTGAGCAACTAGAATCCTACATTAGACAAGAATGGGTTAACATTCCTATCCCTAAACTTGAGCAACTTGTCTCCTCAGTCCCCAGACGTTTACAGACTGTTGTAAAGAGAAAAGGGGATGTCTCACAGTGGTAAACATGGCCTTGTCCCAACTTTTTTGAGATGTGGTGTTGTCATGAAATTTAAAATCACCTAATTTTTCTCTTTAAATGATACATTTTCTCAGTTTAAACATTTGATATGTCATCTATGTTCTATTCTGAATAAAATATGGAATTTTGAAACTTCCACATCATTGCATTCCGTTTTTATTTACAATCTGTACTTTGTCCCAACTTTTTTGGAATCGGGGTTGTACATTTTTTGCGTAATATGTATTTCAGAAATGGGTATAGATAAAAATGGCAGTCAGATTCCAGAGCTTTGTAAACATACTTGAGTATTAAGTCATCTTTAAGGTTATTTAACGGCCCAGGGTACTGTTTTTAGAAAGTGCTTGTTTTGAGAGACTGGACACGAGATCTTTTTCAGATCTTAACTGCATTGTTGTTCTTTGTCCTGCCTGGTTTTGAAAGGTGTATGCCAGGAAAATTACCAAGCGTGACTCATGATAGTTGCAGAAGCTCAGGAAAACTCCAAAACATGTCCAGCTTGCTGAAGCCGCTAACTCGGGTTCCTCCCTCTGTCTGCACAAGTAACTCTGGCATTTACAGCTTCTCCCATCTGTGCACAGACTGCCCATCTGTCTAATACTCGTTGATGGGGACTTTACTGTGCCGGGGAAAGAATTTGTCTCCGCTTTACTTATTGTTCCATCCATCTCCATGCCCAAGAACAGTACATTGATACTTTGAGTCAGTGGAAATTTGTTGTTTCTGTAATACAGCGTCATTTGTTCGAAGGTTATTAGTATGCTTATCAGAGGGCTCTGAAACCTGTGGCACAGGAACATGAGCTTTGCACAGTTTTAATATGGCTCACTACAAATCAAGCTGAAAATAAAACAATATTTCAATAATGTATCTGCTTAGCAGATGTAAGCAAACAGGAGTAATTGAATTAACATATTCGCACTAGCTAATTACTCTGTGTGTGTGGCCAAAGACCTCTGTAGCTTGGAGAAAGTAATCTCATTAAACAGTTATGAGCTTGAGTCATTTTCAGATCAAATTGCTTTCAGATTAAAAAAAAAAAAAAGCTATAAGCAAGGGACAGGAACCTTGTGCTAGGGGTAGAAGATTACATGGCACAGGGTGTCATTTTTCCAGCCAATATGCACTGAAATATTTATTTGCAGAAAAATTAGGGTGGGGTGGCACGGTGGTGTAGTGGTTAGTGCTGTCGCCTAACAGCAAGAAGGTCCGGGTTCGAGCCCCGTGGCCGGCGAGGGCCTTTCTCTGCGGAGTTTGCATGTTCTCCCCGTGTCCGCGTGGGTTTGCTCCGGGTGCTCCGGTTTCCCCCCACAGTCCAAAGACATGCAGGTTAGGTTAACTGGTGACTCTAAATTGACCGTAGGTGTGAATGTGAGTGTGAATGGTTGTCTGTGTCTATGTGTCAGCCCTGTGATGACCTGGCAACTTGTCCAGGGTGTACCCCGCCTTTCGCCCGTAGTCAGCTGGGATAGGCTCCAGCTTGCCTGCGACCCTGTAGAAGGATAAAGCGGCTACAGATAATGAGATGAAAAATTAGGGTCTGTGATGTGCTTAATGTGCAAAGTGCAGTGTTCTAATTTCACTAAATTATCACTGCGCTGTAACATCGGCATGTCCTGCAGGAAACGGTGCATCCATTGTATCCAGCTGTTGCTATTAACGTATAATTGCCAGGTGAAGGGGGGGACAAACAAATTTCTGCTCAGTCATATTGTTTGTGCAACTTTGCTGCAGTGTTCCTCAGCCTGTATGAACTAGTTGTTGAATTATTTTTTTAAACAGCTTTCTTAGCAGATGCTCTGAACATTTTGCTTACTGATCAACTAAAACCTGCAAAAGATCCTGCATGCTGAGTGTGCAATGTTTTTTACTTGTCCTGTGCACTAACCGACACACAAGCCTGTGCTCTAACACGCTCTCCACAGCAGCAGTGTTTGTGTCTCCTGCGCTAGTCTGCTTTCTCTCATAACCTCCTGTAACTGTGCTTCTTGATCAGGTCGGAGTTACAGCGGGGGTTCCAGAAGCTCAGAGGGGTACCGGCCAGGAGGGGGCAGCACAGAGGACATGAACGGATACGAGGAGCTGGTGCTTAGACAGGGAAGCTTGGAGCCAGGGGCTTCCTCTTCAACTCCACTGAACCACAACTTGCACAATGCACCAGGCTTCACCACTTCTAGCTTGCGGGCGGGACGCAGGCCCAAAGGTACTCGTGTCAACAGCAAAAGATTGTACATCTGTTCACTGGGCACAGTAATTTATCCAAAAGGGAATTATTTATGGATTAATAACAGAGATTAGCGCATGTGTGACTTGGCTATTTTTACTCTCTTCATAAGTGAGTAAAGCATTTGGAGTTTGTGTGTGTTGATGTATTAAGGCTATAACACAACTGCTCATCGGAAGCAATACAGCACTTTGCAAAGGTTTTTTTTTTCAAATGTTTGGATTGTTACGTCGGTCATTTCAGATAAGCAATCAGAGATAAACAGCAACAGCAGCAGCTTTAGCCTGCAGTGTACTCAATCATTGTACTTCATCTGTTTTTTTTTTTTTTTTTTTAAGAGTTTTGTTTGTTTATTTAGGGTTTAATTATAGCATAGCTAATCCTACCTTCGGCGATATAGTAAATAAATGATAAATTTACGAGCAGAATGTTAACAATAGTATGAAATTCGAATGAAATATAATTTTAGTTTATTTATTTAGTGCTTAAAGCTAGACTGCCTTTCAGATTTTTCAAGTGGTGGTTGTTAAGAATTTTCCCTGACACCCAATTATTTTTGTTTTGTGGACCAAAAGCCACCGAGTTTGAATCACAGACTTCCGATTTTATTAGGTTTTTTTAAATGGAACAATTAATGAATTTCAGGCCACGTGGCCCTAAATTCTCCGCTATTTTTTTCCTGCTTCACCATGACCCAATTCAAGATACTACGTCATGCATCACGTGGTGGACTTTCCCCATTCACACAAGGCATTGTGGGATACAAATTTGAATGGAGGATGTGAATGAAACGTGAAAGACCGACTACAGTAACGGAAAGTGAGAAGAAAAGACGTTATGTTGCGAAGGAAAGGAAACGCAGGGCCAAACTAATAAATATCGGCGGTTAGCGAGCACCTCGGTGTGATCAGCTGTTCGTTTAGCGACAGAATGATGTAACTGTCAGTGCACGGTCAAGGTAAACCTGTAGATGGCAGTAATGCAACACTGTGGATGCCAGCTGCCATAAAACCCAAGAGAGGAAGAAAAAGAAGAGTAAATTTGCGCATGTGCACACGGACGTCCTCTGTCTGCTTGACTGTATGAAGTGAGCGAGTGATTTCATGCACATTATTTGCTCGGGAATCGCCTCAAATGACTTCCCAGCCACAGAACGGCCTGTTTTTAAGATATTATAGAAAGAAACATGTATCACAATGACCAAATTTCAGAGGGAATTAAAATTTCACCGATTTTTATGAAATTGAAAGGCCATCTAGCTTTAATTATTGTCCACGTACTAAACATAAAGAAAGCAGCTGTTTTAAGAATATGAATATTGTTTTATAGGATTATGATATTTGGATGAGAAGTTTTTGAAGAGTGATTGCTTGGGGGGGGGGAACGGGGGCTCAAGTGCATACGTAATGATGCAGATAAAAATGATTGGGGACAGGAAATTAGATGGTAACTGATGGAGAAGAACTGAAACCAAGCTTGACGTCAGTAGAAATGTCTCGTACGTCCTCAATTATGGTCATGGTTTCCCTTTTTATTCGGTACATTATACAGGGCATTATACATTTATACACGTTGGAGAAGTAAATTAAAATTCTGCTTCACATATTCTGAGAAGAAACATCTTATTAGGAAATGAGTCATACACATGCATGCACGCACTCTCACTTTTAATCTGCTGTACAGGATTAATCACTGAGGAGGACCTGCGTATGCATTCCCTTGATGCCGGGTTTGGGAGCGGTGGCCTTGGAAACGCAGGTACAGAAACGGCTCCGATCAATAGTTCTGAGTCTGATGCTCAATCTGCTGCACTTCTCTGGCATTTGTTTACTCGTGTGTGGAGAAATAGGTTTGCACTCCCCTGCCTCTCCTACACTCTCTGAAATTCTGAATTCCTCCTCTTATCTTTGCATAGGACTCAGGCCCAGTTCTGCTGATTACAGTCGTAACACCTCCAGCAGCAGCTCTCCAGTCAACTCAAAAGGTGTGTGAACATCACTTGCATGCCACCTTACTCACTTACAAGCTCCTGCCACTCAAACCTGGCAGGACCTTGAATAAATCTGTTTTCACGGTGTTTATGCGCTGTAGGCAAAGCAAGATGGATGATCTTGGGGGAGAAAACAAAAACGCTGGTGAGGCAGATCATGGGTAAAAAAAAAAAGCAGAGATCGCAGATAAGTGCTGACTGGTTGTGACCGTATGAGACGGGTAAATCTTAAATATCAATAGTTCAACGATGACTCAAGGTTGAAAAATGCAGTTTGAGGTCATATCGAATGTGTTTTTCTATTTACTATATCAAGTATTGACTCTGAATCGGGCAATTCCATGTAAATGTCAACCTCACCATGCAAAAATAAAGCAACATGTAATACATCAAAACCACTCCCAGAGATATCACCTAGGCCTGTATTTTACAGATGTGAATAAGTTGAACCAATTTGTAACCAACCTTATGTCACTGTCAGTCTTTCTTTCTTATAATGTAAACCCCAAGCTAAAATCAACTTTGATCATGTACAATTCTATATTATTGCCACAAGCCACAGAAATGTATGCTAAAATCCACAAAACAGCAAAACAATACCCATCCTAAATATTATTTAAGAACTTTCATAGTTTTAGCTGATATTTAGAGAGTTTTTCAAAGGGTTATGGTGGTTAAATTGCTGATTTTCTAAACATATGCCATGTCTATTTCAGACGCGTCACATCCGTAACGGAATTTCGTCACATCCATAACGCTGACTTTTCCTTCCGAAACTCTGCATGAAATACAAAATATTTTAAACAAAGATTTTTTTTATATTCAGCTTGGACCCCTCTATCAAATGGATATCTCCATTTCGACATTAGGTTTACAATTTCACAGAGTTTGATAAAAATGTACAGTCACCCAAGAAAAGTGATACTTTTTCTGTCACATCCATAACGCATCTTTTATTGGCATTTTCTGGCATGCCCTAGATGTACTATGGGAATTGTTGTTGTTCTATCACTTCTCCAGTATGGTACAGCCTTAAAATATGCAACACCTGTTTAAATACTGGGAGACAATAAAACATGCACTGGGTCATTTGTTGCCATTTTGAGTTCAAGTGTCACGTCCATAACGCTGGAATTGCTCAATCATCATCATCTGATTACTTTTAATGTGTTATTTATAAAAAAAAAAAAAGGATTCCATATTTATTGTTGGGCTTTAATCCATAGATTCTTTTTGATGTATACACTCGGAGCACTTTATTAGGAGCACTATGGGTAGGGCCTCGGTTTGCTCTCAAAATCGCCTCACTTCTTCATGGCGTGGATACCATAAGATGTTGGAAACTTTCTTTTGAGATTCTAGTCCATGTTGCTTGTATCATGCAATTCCTGCAAATCTTTCAGATGCACGTTAATGCTACAAAGCTCCTGTTCTGCCACGTCCCGAAGGTGTTCTATTGGTTTCAGAGCCGGTGACTGGGAAGGCCAGTGAAGAACATGGAACTCCTTGTCATGTTCATGAAACCAGTTTTGCTTTGTGATATGGTGCATTATCATGCTGGAAGTAGCTAACTGAAGATGGCAAATTGTAGCAGTGAAGGGAACCCAGGCTTGTAGTACTCAAGTCCAGGACTCTGATTTTAGTCCGACTCGTGACTTGACTTAGACTTGAGCACCGATGACTCGGACTTTGACTTGTGCATTAACTGCATTCGGACTCGTATATTGGAGACGAGGACTTGGATTTTTTTCTTTGTTTTGTAACATGCCTACGGAAGCCGCAAGAGGCCCTTCATATAATCTTTTTTTTTATTCACCTTGTTATCCCGAGATAACGACATAATTCAGGATCTCGAGAAAACAGCACAACTAATTCGAGATCTCGAGAAAACAAAACTGTTATTCCGAGATAACAACATAATTAATTCAGGATGTCGAGAAAACAACACAACTAATTCGAGATCTCGAGAAAACAAGACGATTATTCCGTGATCTCGAGAAAACAAGACAATTATTTCATGATCTCGAGTCAGCCCCTGATCAAAATATTGCCTTATTAGGTGATTGATTATTCCAGACATTCTAATGACCAAAGTTGCGTTTATACAGAATGAGAAATAGCCCCAAAGTCAGCATATCACAAGTCTCTTGGCGTTCCTGAATGAACCATTTCTCAGCTGTTTTCTCGAGATCACGGAATAATTTTGTTTTCTCGAGATCTCGAAATAACGGTTTTGTTTTCTCGAGATCTCGAATTAGTTGTGTTGTTTTCTCGAGATCCTGAATTAATCATGTCGTTATCTCGGGATAGCAAGGTGAATAAAAAAAAAAAAGGATTATATGAAGGGCCTCTCTCGGCTTCCGTACATGCCATAATTATGTGGCAGTAGATATTGATATCTACATTAATTTTTCTACGAATTTTGTGCAAGAGAATGCACATTCGCCTGTTCATACATCATGTTCAGGAACAAACTAACGTTAACGGCACTAAAATGCCTGGAGAGAAGCCCTTAGGATTGTCCGCTTTGTTTATACAGACTTCTCGTGCAGTGGGGGGAAAAAAACGCACTGCTATGTGTTCCATATGTAGAAGAACTAATTGAGGAGACAACCTCGAACTTCACTCGTCATTTGGCAAGACTCCACCCAGAGAAAGAAGTGACACGCCATGTTGCTCTGTTGACAGCGGGGCTTGCTGACTGATGAACTAGCGAGTGTTAACCCTCTTTCATGTTATTTGCCCTGTTGATAGTGGGCGGGGCTTGCTGAGCGATGAACAAGCTTTTTATCTGTAGCCTGTTAACTAAAATGGGGCAGTCAAGCAGTAACGTTAGTCCAACACAGTAGCAGAGACGGATTCGCATAAAGGCAGCAACAGCCACCGTCAAATGGTGCGGTTGGAGTCTTCTTCTTGGACTTGGATCAATCATGGACTCGACTCGAAATTTTCTTTAATGACTTGGACTTGACTTGAACACTGGGGACTCGAAACTGGACTTGGACTCAAGGTTTAGTGACTCGACTACAACACTGAAGGATGTACATGGTCAGCAACAATACTCGAATAGACTGGCATTCAAGTGATGATTGATTGGTATTAATGAGCCCAAAGTGTGCCAATAAAACATTCCCCATACCGTCATAGCACCTCCACCAGCCTGAACTGTTGAGATGAAGGAAATGGGTTTCAAGACTTCGTGCTGTTGATGCGCGCGGCCATGATGGTGCGCTCACACACACCCGGCAACGTGATGTAAAAGAAAACATGATTAATCAGACCAGGTTGCCTTTTTCCATGTCCAGTTCTGATGCTCATGTTCCCATTGTACATGCTTTCAGCAGTGGAGACACTGATCAATCTGCGTTTATGCAGCCTCATACGCAGCAAGCTGTGATACACTGTGTTTTCTGACACATTTCTATCATAGTCAGCATTAACTTTTTCAGCAGTTTGTGCTACAGTAGCTCTTCTGTAGGATTGGACTAGACGGGCTAGCCTTCATTCTCTATCTGCATCAGTGAGCTTTCGACACCCATGACCCTGTCACTGGTTCACAAGGTATACTTAGTTGGACTACTTTTGGTAGGTACCTGGGATGTAGTGGTGCGTAAACGCACATAAACGCCGTTTACCCACCTCCAGATTTTAGGAAATAGCGTTTATGAACCTCTAAATATAGTTTACGCACGTCCAAGCATAGTTTACCCACCTCTAAATACAGTTTACGCACGTATGTCTCTTGTTTTATACAGATATTAAAACAGCTTTTCCGTTATTTTTCAATTGCCTACACCTAGTAGATCCTGCACAAGTTCTTGTGGGTTTTATCAACACTGCGTAGCCTACGCGTAGTAATTCTGTCTACCGCTCGCCCTCTTGCGGGAGCCAGCAGACTGCGAGATTCATTAGTCACTGATTACGTGTGTGAAGAAATGGATATTAGGCGATTTCTGAAGCGTCGGAGCATCACCCTTCCAGCTGATACCAGCAAAACGTCTCGACACAGTGAGTCCAAAAAGAATCCTGAACTTCACGTTTTTAGGATAAACTCCCCATCGTTTTGGTTTGTGAACCATGCCACTAACTAACGTTAGGTTGTTAACTTGTGCCAACAAATTAGCCTACCTTTCTGGCAGACAAATGACGTTGTTAGTGCAGTCTAAAGTTTTTGGTAATTATTATATCAACATAAATTCAGTATTTGTAGTGCATTGTAAGACAAATAGTTGTCATTTCATGTTAATCTCGAAGTCATGATGACAGCATGCTAGCTTCATGTCACGGACATAATATAGAGAACTTAGCCTAAAGTAACGTTAGGCAAGTCACTCCTCCCCGCCCTTCTCGGTGTGTGGGTGTGTGTGTTTATTTTTTAAAGAAGGCTATAGCATTCAGATTGGGCAGAAATACTTGTCCACATGATTGGTGTACTTAGCCGTTTTAATTTAATTTTACAGATAGTGGTGGAGAGACAGACAGTGTTGCGGGGCCAGGAGAAACAGCAGGAGGAGAGACAGAAGGAGGAGAGAGTGAGAGGAGGAAAATAGGGCAAAGAGAGGATGAAACAGGATCAACTACAAGAGGAGAAAAGGGAGGAAAAGAGAGAAGGCAAATGGATGGAGAATCAGATAGGCCTTTAAGAAAAACTTTGATAGAGGAAACTGAGGGAAAAACAGAAGAAACAGAGAGAGGAGAAAATGAGGGAAGAAAAACAAATAGACAGAACAGAAGGAAGAGAAAATGAGGGAGGAGAATCAGACAGAGAAGATGCAGAGACAGACGAAATGGAGGCAGAGGAAACTGAGACCGTATCAGAAAGCATCAGATGCCATCCACACATCTGGACTGAAAAACAACATAAACAATTTAAAGAAGACAATACTTGGCTTGTTGTCCGTGGTGAATATCTTGGCTGTGAAACATGTAATCATGTCAAGTCCCTTGGAGTGTTTAAAGAAACAGGAATGTCTCTTTCAAATGAATGGTCTCAAACAAAAGTGACATACAGCCACAATGGCAATCGGCAGTATCAGCTATCATGCTTGAGAAGCAAAATTTACAAACCTGCAATGTCAAAAAGCCATAAGGCAGCAGAAGAGTTGTCAAAGAAAAGTACAATCAATGTGTCCATTCAAAAACAACTAGAAGGGGAAGTGGACAAGACAGCCTCACTTTTTCGAACAGCTTACCATATGGCAAAGAAAAACAGGCCTTACACAGACTATCAGGACCTGGTGGTACTCCAGCAAGCAAATGGCCTTGACATGGGCATCACGCTCCATTCAAGATACACTGCTAAAAACATAATCGACCACACAGCGCAAGAAATGAGAAATAAAATATTGAATCACATACTAACTGAAGATAAGAGGTTTAGCGTACTAATTGACGAGTCCACAACACTAAGCAAGAAGTCAGCATTGGTGGTATATTTAACATCCACAGTAAATAATGTGCCCACTGCAATATTTCTTGACTTGGTCGAGCTAGAAAGTCAGTCAGCTCAGAATATCACCAATACCTTACTACAGTGTCTAACAACTTGTGGACTAAATGAAAATTTTATCAGGGCAAACTTTGTTGCATTTGCTTGTGATGGTGCCAGTGCCATGCTTGGGAGGAAATCTGGTGTAGCCACACGTCTGCAACAGATGTATCCAGAGTTAATCGTATGGCATTGCCTCAATCACAGACTTGAGTTGGCCGTGGGTGATACTGTGAAAAAAGTCAACAATGTCAACCATTTCACATCCTTTTTGGACAAAGTATATACAGTCTACCATAGATCACCAAAGAACACCCGCGAACTGGCTCAGCATGCGGAAGAACTTGAAATACATGTGCAGAAGATTGGGAGGGTTCTTGATGTTCGGTGGGCTGCTAGCAGCTTCAGAACAGTTAAAGCTGTCTGGAATTCCTACAGAGCTTTACACCATCACTTCAGTGCTGCTTCTGTGGATTGCACAAGAGATGAGAATGAAAAGGCTATGTACAGGGGCCTGATGACAAAAATGGAGACCCAAGAATTCCTCTGTGATTTAGGTTTAATGTATGACACATTAGAGGAAATTTCACACCTGTCCTTGACCTTACGAGAGAGGAATGAAGCTCACCAGAGCAGACAAACTAATGAAAAGGACCATTCGAATAATTGCATCAATGATAACCTCTCCAGGGGATAAAAGGAAGGATGCTCTTGCAGCTGCAGAGAGAGAGGAGTTTCATGGCATTCCCTTAACAGCCAGTCCTAGGCTGAGACGGATAGACTCAGCAGTGTTCCTTCAGTCCCTTACTGAGAACCTAGAGGAAAGGTTGTTCAGCACTGGCTCAAGCAGACACCCTGGTGTATCAGCTGAGAACACTGCTCAATATACAGACTTACTTGAGCACTTTAATGTCCTGATTCCAGAAAACTGGCCTGTGCCCTTACAAGAGCAGTATGGAGAAGCTTGCATAAAGCAACTTGCACATCGGTTCAGACTTGACCCAAGGAAAGCGCTTGAAGGCTTCAGGGATTATAAAGAGAACTCCAGTGAGATACCTGAAAACTTGTCCCCACTCACCAATATTCTCAACCTGATACCTGTGAGCAATGCCGAATGTGAACGAGGATTCAGTTTAATGAACATTATTGTGTCTCCGCTTAGGTGTAGGGTGTTGATCCAGTCTGTGTCATCACTGATGTTTGTTAACCTGAATGGTCCCCCATTGATAAAGTGGAACCCAAAAGACTATGTGAAATCTTGGCTGGTGAAGCACAGGGCAGCTACAGATCCACGTGCACGTCCCTGCACACTAAAATATCCAACAGACAAAGAGGCTCTGTGGGCACTGTTGTGAGTGACATTATTACTAATGGGTAGCTACAAAGTTAGGTTCAGTGCTGTAATGATATTGTTCTTTTTGTTTGGACTGCTCCTGCAGCTTTGTGTTGTGTACCTGGACATAGTCACAGTCACACAGTCTTTATTTTTCTCTCTTTACTGATTAAGATTTCATAAATTCCACCCTACATGGTGCCACACACATGCATGCCCACATTCACACATGCACACACAAACACACACACACACACTCTCACTCACTCACTCTCGTACACACACAAAGGTTAAGATTCTTCTAGTGCAAGATCTAATGATGTGATGTATGTGTCAGCTTATGGATTTCATATGCCCTACAGTTGGTTCAGTTTACAATTTGGCCATTCTTACCCAACAGACAAAGAGGCTCTGTGGGCACTGTTGTGAGTGACATTATTACTAATGGGTAGCTACAAAGTTAGGTTCAGTGCTGTAATGATTACTTGATATGGTTCTTTATTTTGTTTAACTGCTCCTGCAGCTTTGTGTTGTGCTACCTGGACATAGTCACAAAAGATTATTCTAGTGCAAGATCTAGTGATGTGATATATCTGTCAGCTTATGGATTTCATATGGCCTACTGTAAGTATGTGTAATTTGCCATTCTTACACACAGTCTTTATTTTTCTCTCTTTATTGATTATTTAGATTTCATAAACACCACTCTACTTGGTGTCTCACTCTCTCTCTCTCACACACACACACACACACACACACACACACACACACACACACACACGCTTGGACTCACTCACACATGCACACAAGTAAACACACATGCACATTCACACTCACACACACACACACACACACACACACTTTCATACACACACATACAAAAGTTAACATTCTTCTAGTGCAAGGTCTACTGCTGTTATATATCTGTCAGCTTATGGATTTCATATGGCCTACTGTTGGTATGTGTAATTTGCCATTCTTTCACACTGACATTATTTTTCTCTTTATTAAGATTTAATAAACCTCAAACATACTTATTGTGTATCTTGTTTTATGAATGATATAGAGTAGAGACCTCAGGGAACCCTTGTCACACACACACACACACACATACATACATACATGCACTCACACACACAAGTACACACACACACACACACACACACACACACACTCCTATGTGTCAGAAAAGTTGTTTCATACAATACGCATCGTAGCATCCTTGCGTCATGCTTGCGTCGACTATGAATTGGCCCTTACAACGTCGTGGTCCCCCGATCCCAAAATTTATAGTTTACCCACCTCTTTTTTTTACCACTACACCCCTGGTAGGTACTAACCACTGCATACCAGGAACACAACACAAGATGTGCCATTTTGGAGATGCTCAGACCCAGTCATCTAGCCATCACAATTTAGCCCTTGTCAGGGTCATGCAGATCCTTACACTTGCCCATTTTTCCTGCTTCCAACATAAACTTTGAGAACTGACTGTTCACTTGCTACTTAATATATCCCACCCCTTGGCAGTTGCCACTGTAATGAGATAATGTTCACGTCACTTGTCAGTGGTTTTAATGTTATGGCAGGTTGGTTTATCACCTATTAAATAATTTTGAGGTTCATAGGCTATGTTCACATTGCCAGGTTGAAGTGACTCAAATCCGATGCCCGAAAGCATGGCCAATTTTGTTCGCGTGGACTCCAGGCTATGGATTGCTGTGGTATCTTTAGGAATCAAACATGTAATCCCCTGATGATTGTGTAAATGCTATGCTTATCTTGCCACCCTCACATTTTTAATATAGCTTTGTTAATACAAATGTCTCTGTAGTATTCTACTCTTTTGTTTACAAAAATATCATCATTGGAATAATTTGTTGTCCCAGCTGTTCAGACTGTTTCAACAATGCAGTCACTGAGGTTACACAAGCTGAATAAAAGACACCACAAACAACACTGAACAAACCATGTTTGTCAGGGGAAAAAATGGCAAGATCCATTTTCAGTAACACCACAACCACCCCCACTACACATTTGCTAAATGGAAAATAACACTTGTCGATTTTTTTTTTTTTTTTATGCAGTGGGTATGTGGGCCTTCTGAGAAACCTGGTAGAAATGCTTCATTTTTCACACACTGAGACACCCATCATCTCCACTTCCTCTGATAGAAAAACGTTCAAGCTTTCATTTGTAATTATAAAAAAAAAAAAAACCACCTTAAATAATTGTACTATGTCATTTTCTCATATAGAGGTTGTATTATGATAATAATGGGGTGATATGGTGATGCAGTGGTTAGCGCTGTTGTCACAGCAAGAAGGTTCTGGGTTCGAACCTCATGGCCAACGGGGGCCTTTCTGTGTGGAATTTGCATGTTCTCCCCATGTCTGTGGGTTTCCTCCGGGTGCTCTGGTTTCCCCCACAGTTCAGACATGCAGGTGATGTAAAATACCCAGCTCATACTTGGTGCCAGTCCCAAGCCCAGATAGATTGGTGGAAGGTTGTCAGGAAGGGCATCTGGTGTTTTTAAAAAAAAAAAATACCCTATGCGGAACAGATCCACTGTGGTGAACCCTAAAGGGAGCAGCTGAAAGAAGTAGTAGTAGTAATGCACTACATGCGTTGAAAAAATGATGCATATTTGCTCCATGTTTGTCTTGTCTGATGCTGAGAATATAGTCTTGAGAAATTGTCCTACCTATTTACCCAGAATATTCATACCCGAATATGTCCTGCCCCATTCCCTCCACTCCCTCTTTTTGGTTAATTTAATACTTTTTATTCATTTAGATTCCCTGGAGCACCTGCAGAGGCGTTCTGCCAGTCTCTCCAGTGATGATGTGGTTGGACTAAGTAATGAGAGCTCCACACTTGGCCAGTCTTCTCTGCTGCCTCGTAGCTCCACCCTTCCCTTTGAAGCCACACCTCAATCACGGTCCACCCCGCGAACCACCTGTCCACGCCCCCGTTCCCCTGGCAGTGAGATGGTCACCCTGGAGGAGTTTCTGCAGGAGAGCAACACCCTGTCACCTCCTACTGTAAGGACACACAAGAGAATAAGTGCACAGCAGAATGACCTTTTAAAATGTATACCTGTCACTGCTCTTTTGTTTATCATTTTTGTTTCTTCATTATCCTGCTTTGTCTCTCTCGCACTCTCTCTCTCTCTCTCTCTCTCTCTCTCTCTCTCTCTCTCTCTCTCTCTTCATCAGTGAAGGTAATGATGTACAATTCAAAATATGCCACAGCTCGTCTTCACCCAGAAGAACAGTTATAAAACTGTGAAAGGGGCAAAATGCAATATCTTGCTAATTTACCTATATGTTAAGGTGACATCAAAAATTTTTATCGGAGACTAATATCAGATGCCAAACATATAGCTGCTGTTGCTAGGATTTTGTTGCCTATAGAATGAAATGTCTGCAGATTATGGTTTATGGCTTCTTTAATGTGGAAGTTAATTTACACAGGTAATGTGCATTAGAGATGCCTCAGGGGCTAGGACATAAGAGAGTTTAGTCATAAATAACGCGCACTCTGCATCCATCTGTAAACAAAAATTAACTCAGATTAGTGTTGCTTCAGGGCAGTGGAAAAGCATCAGGGTAAAAAAAAAAAATTCAGTCTATCTTTATTGTATCCATATTCACTGGATATTAGCAATCACGCGGATTGACTACTCTTCTACTAGGATATCCATTCGTATACCATGAGTAGACAAAAAATGGTGGAGCGTGTTGTTGAACCAACTGAGGACGAAATAAAAACTCTACTCGAAAACAAAACCCCAAAAAATACCAAAAAAAGCAACAAAATATGGAATGAAAGTATTTGATGGTAAAATAGTGTGTGTGTATGTATGTGTGTGTGTGTATATATATATATATATATATATAAAATATACACACAGTGCCTTGCAAAAGTATTCATACCCCTGAACTTTTTCACATTTTTCCACCTTACAACCACGAACTTAAAAGTTTTTTTTTTTATTGAGATTTTGTGATCGACCAACACAGAGTAGCACATAATTGTGAAGTGAAACAAAAATGATAAATGGTTTTCAAAATTTTAAACAAATAAAAATCTGAAAAATGTGATGTGCATTAGTATTCAGCCCCCTGTCCTCTGATGCCTCTAAATACAATCCAGTGCAATCAATTGCCTTCAGAAGTCATCTAATTAGTTAATAGAGTCCTACTGTGCGTAATTTACTCTCAGCATAAATACACTTATTCTGTGAAGGCCTCAGTGGTTTGTTAGAGAACACTGAAGACCAAACGGCATCATGAAGACCAAAGAACTCACCAGACAGGTCAGGGATAAAGTTCTGGAGAAGTTTAAAGCAGGGTTAGGTTATAAAAAAAAAAAATCCCAAGCTCTGAACATCTCAAGAAGCACTGTTCAATCCATCATTCAAAAATGGAAAAAGTATGGCACAACTGCAAACCTACCAAGACATGGCCATCCACCTAAATTGACAGAGCGAGCAAGGAGAGCACTGGTCAGAGAAACAGCCAAGAGGCCCATGATCACTCTGGGGGAGCTGCAGAAATCCACAGCTCAGGTGGGAGAATCTGTGCACAGGACAACTACAAGTCGTACACTCCACAAATCTGGCCTTTTTGGAAGAGTGGCAAGAAGAAAGCGATTGTTGAAAGACAGGCATAAGAAGCCATGTAGGGGACACAGCAAACATGTGGAAGAAGGTGCTTTGGTCAGATGAAACCAAAGTTGAACTTTTTGGCCTAAATGCAAAGCGCTATGTGTGGCGGAAAACTAACACTGCTCATCACCCTGTACACATCATCCCCACTATGAAACATGGTGGTGACAGCATCATGCTATGGGGATGCTTTTCTTCAGCAGGGACAGGGAAGCTGGTCAGAGTTGATGGGAAGATGGATGGAGCTAAATACAGGGCAATCCTGGAAGAAAACCTGTTGGAGGCTGCAAAAGACTTGAGACTGGGAAGGAGATTCGCCATCCAGCAAGACAATGACCCTAAACATACAGCCAGAGCTACAATGGAATGGTTTAGATCAAAGAATATTCATAAAATTCACATAAAATCTCAATAAAAAACTTTTAAGTTTGTGGTTGTAAGGTGGAAAAATGTGAAAGTTTTATATATATATATATATATATATATATATATATATATATATATATATATATATATAAAATGTGCATAAATATAAATAATAATATAAAGCGCAGGTCTTCAGTAGTCGTGGACACACCTTGTCCAGGCCTGCTGCTTTCCTGGGGTGAAGCTTCCTCAGAAAGGAAAACACTGCATTCCAGCATAAGAACCTTATCCCATCTGTGAAACACGGTGGTGGTAGTATCATGATTTGGGCCTGTTTTGCTGCATCTGGGCCAGGACGGCTTGCCATCATTGATGGAACAATGAATTCTGAATTATACCAGCGAATTCTAAAGAAAAATGTCAGGACATCTGTCCATGAATTGAATCTCAAGAGAAGGTGGGTCATGCAGCAAAACAATGACCCTAAGCACACAAGTCGTTTTACCAAAGAATGGTTAAAGAAGAATAAAGTTAATGTTTTGGAATGGCCAAGTCAAAGTCCTGACCTTAATCCGATCAAAATGTTGTGGAAGGACCTGAAGCAAGCAGTTCATGTGAGGAAACCCACCAACATCCCAGAGTTGAAGCTGTTCTGTACGGAGGAATGGGCTAAAATTCCTCCAAGCCAGTGTGCAGGACTGATCAACAGTTACCGGAAACGTTTAGTTGCAGTTATTGCTGCACAAGGGGGTCACGCCAGATACTGAAAGCAAAGGTTCACATACTTTTGCCACTCACAGATATGTAATATTGGATCATTTTCCTCAATAAATAAATGACCAAGTATAATAATATTTTTGTCTCATTTGTTTATTTGGGTTCTCTTTATCTACTTTTAGGACTTGTGTGAAAATCTGGTGGTGATGTTGGGTCATATTTATGCAGAAATATAGAAAATTCTAAAGGGTTCACAAACTTTCAAGCACCACTGTAGCTGTGCTGTTGTATACTCAGCAGTGTATGATTAAGCCAGTGCAAACAATTGTTTGTAAACTGTACACTGTTGAGCAGTTCAACTGGGAAAACCATCATAAGCAGCAGTGGGGGGGGGGGGGGGGGGGGATAAAGTGTCGAGCAGCAGATGAGCGGAAATCAAGAGTGTCCTATAGTAGCATAATATGCAGTCTGTCTAAGGGTATAATGGCCCAAGAGATAAACTTCTACTTTTGAAGTGCAAGTGTACAGTTATGGTCAAAGAGGTGAGTTAACATTCTAGGGTGCGTACTGGGAAGAGTCCGTGTGGGTGTCAGGATTCTTTGGTATTACAACATTGCAATGAACTTTTGTAGACCTTATAGATGTGCCAAAAAGTGTCGGACTTTATCAAGACTCAATGGGTTGGGATTTATTTATTTATTTATTTATTTATTTTTAAACCAAAGTTTGAGCTACAAAGGTTTTTGTAGTATGCTCATGAAACGGGGTGTGAGGTCGTGTGTGCCCCCCCCCCCCCCCCCCCAAAAAAAAACTGAGTAGTTGAGGTAGAGAAATAACAAGTTGACCCAAGATGAATAGCGCCTCCCATATATTGCCTTACTGGTTGTTTTTGCCTGATATTTGAGGTTTAGAGCTGTGACTCTCAGGCTTAAATTACAGTGATATGTTGTAATTGAGGCCCATTAAGCTAGCATTATTTGGTGCTGAAAGAAATTTGTTTACCGCACACGGATGTTGCGCTTGGATATTATTATGGCGCCAGCCATTATTATCTGGATTAAAGCAAACTTTTCATCTGCTTCCATCTCATACCATATCTGTCTATATGTCCCTCTCTCTAGTTCCTTTCTTTTGCTTGTTTTCATTCTCTCTCCCCTAGTGTGTCAGCCATTATGAAATATTTAACAAGCTGCCTACATCTTGGCACGTTATTTGTTTGTGCACTGAAGCATATTGCAGACAATGAATGTGTGGTCCTGGGTTTTTGTAATCAAGCGGGATGTTCGCCTAGAGCTGTGAATGAGCTGTGCGAAGATATTTGTTTAAATATTTGTTTGTTTCTCCTAGGTCCACACAGGAAGTCGGGAGGATCTAATGACTGATTATTTCACCAGAGTGGGTAGACCAACACCACCCACAAGAGATGGTGCAAAAACACCCACTAGTTACGTCATGCCCACCATCAAAACAACAACATCCGTACTAGATGGGCGCTCCTCCAAACCCGGGCACAGTGTTAAACCAAACATACGACTCACAGAGGCTTCCATGGCCTTTTCTCAATCCCAGACGCTTCCTAACCGAGGTGCTAGTGGGACAGGGGGGCGGTCCTCGCACCTGCAGCATTCAGGGGCTCGTGGTGGAACCGCAGGCAGCAACAGCCTGAGCCGCACTTTCAGCCTGGCGTCAGCTGACCTCCTCCATTCAAACGGCCCTGACGGTTACCGGCCTGAGGCGGGTGGCACCATTCAGGCCGAAGGGATGACGAGGAGGGAGCGTCCACTTTCAGCCAGGCTCGCTGGAAGCTCTGGGCATCTTTCACTAGACCCGCGACGTCTCTCTTTAGCTTCTCCTAGAGATGAACCACCCCTCACATCCTCCTCCACTGCTTTACAGTCGGACCGAGGCTACACTGGAAGTGGTGGCCGCTCAGGAACTATGCACTCGACTACTTCCCACCATCCTCGGGGTGAGGTGGCATTGGTGACACCAGTGCGTGCTGTCTCTGCCCTGAGGCAAAAGGAGGTAGAGGAGCAGAGGGAGACTAGGCAAACTGAGCAGTCTTCCTCCTCGCTAAAGAAATCGGACAGCTCTGGCCCAGGCTGTTATGTAGAAGAAAGGCCCATGAGCACACCAGCCTCGCCAGACCCCAACAACGACCAGCAGACTGTTTGGTACGAATATGGCTGCGTGTAACCCAAAATCCAACCCTGTGGTATCTCTGTTAAACCACATCCACAGTGCTTTTGATGCATGTCACTTTGGGACAGCAACAGTGTTGACTTTTGACTGATAATGTTGCAGGTAAATGGATTTAAAATCCCACTAAACCAACAACGAACAAGGCATTCATGCTCTGTGCCTCAGTGTTCACAGGCCCATTGTGTAAAACTCGTACATAGATCATCAAAGGAATGTGTTCGGGGTTTAACATAGCTTGAGAAGGTTTACTCTTCCGCTATCGCACACCAGAAAGTTCCTCCAGCTTTCTGCGGACGGGATGTCTAGCAGGTCCAAGTTCTATTCTGAATGCAAAACTCAAACATTGGTCTTTGCTTGAAGGACCACTCCCTGGATAATCATAGAGTAATTACAGTATCCATCTTTAGGAGGTGGGATGAAAGCAGCGAGTCCATCGTTCACACAGTCTCAACGGGATAGGTTACTGGAAACAGTTTCTCTCTCTGACACTGTATTGACAAGCCAGTTGCCTGAAACCTCCACCTCTTTACTGCAGAACTGGGTTTTGGTCATACATGGGATACAGAAACAAAAGATCAAAAAGAACCACATAATGAATGTGGAAGAAAAATAAAAATGGAGCAGTGGAGATGAAGTTGGAAGTGAAGATTAATACAGAGAGCAGGACTTTCTACACTGAAGTGACGCATTTTGACACAGTGTGTCAAACTTCTGTGGGTTTTTCATTTACATTTGAGGCATTGACCTCTAGATCTGAAGTGCATTCCTACAAATTGTCTCATCATGACGTTAGTGTAACAGACCTTTGAAACACTGGCATTTATGTAAATACATTGTAAGAGCACTATATGAGTTGGACCAGTGGAGCCTTAACTGGAGTCTTGACACTGGACACATTCCCCAGTTTACTGCAGGAGATTAATCGAGAGTAATACTAACAAGGAGCAGTCTTTTTGTTTGGGTATGAGTTTTAGTATTTGGTTAGTTTTATAGTTTCCATGTTCTGAAGTGCTATTTATTGACTCCCCAGTGAAATGATGCTGCAACTGTGTTTCCCTCCAAAATCAGTTTTGTTGTGTAGTTGCTGGGATTGTGTGTAACTGAGCTGTGACTGTATGATTCAAACCAAGAAAATGTTCATTAAAATGGAGAAGTAACAGATCAGGGTTTGTGAGATATGGTGTTGTGTATGATTGAATAGAATCTTATCAGTGGTGTTCCACATTAGCGTAACTTAATATCTGCCATCATCTCAATCTTCTAGATGTTAAGGTATACTTAGGCTGTGTCTGAAATCACTCACTCATTACTCCCTACTCACTATCTAGGGAATTCTATATAGAGGACTATACAGGGGGCTGCAAAAGTAGGTATACAGTAATGAAAACTAAAACATTCGTACAAAACTTTTTTATTGATTATACAAACGTCAATAATAACACATCAATAATAAACACATTAATCCCTCAAATTTTCAAGCTGTTTGCCCCCGGCATTCACACACACCGCTAGTCGAGTGTGGACACCCATGCACGCTCTGGCACAAAGGTCTTTATCAGCATCAATTTCCTGGCAAGCTTCCTGTATGAACTAAATCATGGCATCAACAGAACGTGGCTTGCGTGCGAAAACCCTATCTTTTACACATCCCCAGAAAAAGAAATCCATAGGGATGAGATCCGGCGAACGTGGTGGCCAGTCAACGGCTCCCTGATGTCCAATCCACCTGTTGGGAAATTCTTTGTCAAGTAGTGCACACACATTGAGTGCGAAGTGCAGTGGCACCCCATCCTGCTGAAAAGTAGAAGTCGTCCTGCTGCTGTTGTTCGCATATAATCCTTATTGTATACCTACTTTTGCAGCCCCCTGTAGTAGTGAGCTCATTGGTAAAATGAGGAGAAAAAAAAGCTTTCGGACACTACTCAATTGTGCCGTTATTTACGTCATTGTCATACAATTAAAACGTGCCAGATCAGTCGGCTGGTGGGTTTTCAAAATAATAATAAATACATTTTTGTAATAAATACATATTATACTGAGCACCTTTCCCACATTAATAAATACAAAGTACTTTGCATCTTTCAGTTCTTTTAAATCAAGGCTGAATACTTTCTTCTTTGCCGCTGCCTTTTATTAAATCAAATTTGAGGTTTTTGATTAATTCCTCGCCCTGCACTGTAACTTTTATTCTTGTATTTTATGTCTTTATTCTCATCTCATCTTATCTCATCTCGTTATCTCTAGCCGCTTTATCCTGTTCTACAGGGTCGCAGGCGAGCTGGAGCCTATCCCAGCTGACTATGGGTGAAAGGCGGGGTACACCCTGGACAAGTCGCCAGGTCATCACAGGGCTGACACATAGACACAGACAACCATTCACACTCACATTCACACCTACGGTCAATTTAGAGTCACCAGTTAACCTAACCTGCATGTCTTTGGACTGTGGGGGAAACCGGAGCACCCGGAGGAAACCCACGTGGACACGGGGAGAACATGCAAACTCCGCACAGAAAGGCCCTCGCCGGCCACGGGGCTCGAACCCGGACCTTCTTGCTGTGAGGCGACAGCGCTAACCACTACACCACCGCGCCGCCCTGTCTTTATTCTATTTTACCTTTTTCTATTCTCTTACTATTTTTAATTGTACTTTGAATGTCAGTTTATAATGCGTTTCTTCTTCCATCCATTCACCCCAACACACTTTCTTCTCTTTCAGCACAACCGCAGTACATGATGGGATATATTGCTTGGTTAGTGACCATCGGATGTACGATGCATTGTGGGATACTTTGAGTCCACTATATAGGGTGTAATAATTCTCACTATACATTCAGACAGCACTACAAAATGGTGAACTCACTATATAGTCCACTATATGGTGAGTTCATATAGTGGACTATATAGTGAACTCGCTATATAGTGAGTCTTGACACTGGACACATTCCCCAGTTTACTGCAGGAGATTAATCGAGAGTAATACTAACAAGGAGCAGTCTTTTTGTTTGCGTATGAGTTTTAGTATTTGGTTAGTTTTATAGTTGAGTACAACCCCAATTCCAAAAACACTGGGACATTGTGTAAACTGTAAATGAAAACGGAATGTGATAATTTGCAAATCATGGAAACCCTATATTTCACTGGAAATAGTACAAAGGCAACATATCAAATGTTGAAACTGAGAAATTTTATTGTTTTTTGAAAACTATATGCTCATTTTGAATTTGATGTCAGCAACACATTTCAGAAAAGCTGGGACAGGGGCATGTTTACTACTGTGTTGCATCACCTTTACTTTTAACAACACTCTAAACATCTGGGGACTGAGGAGAGCAACTGCTGTAGTTTTGAAAGAGAAAATGTCATCCCATTCTTGCCTAATGTACAATTTCAATTGCTCAACAGTTCAGGGTCTCCTTTGTAGTATTTTGCGCTTCATAATGCACCTAATGTTTCAAATGGGAGACAGGTCTGGACTGCAGGCAGGCCAGTTTAGCACCTGGACTCTTATTACGGAGACATGCAGTTTTAATATGTGCAGAAAGCGGTTTGGCATTGTCTTGCTGAAAGAAGGAAGGCCTTCCCTGAAAAAGATTTTGTCTGGATGGCAGCATATTGCTCTGAAACGTGTTTATATCATTCAGCGTTAATGATGCCTTCCCAGATGTACAAGCTACCCATGTCATATGCACTAATGCCCCCTCATACCATCACAGATGCTGGCTTTTGAACTGTGCACTGCTAACAAGCTGGATGGTCCCTCTCCTCTTTAGCCTGGAGGAAGTGGTGTCCATGATTTCTAAAAAGAATTTCTACTTTTGATTTGTCAGATCTCGGGACAATTTTCCACTTTGCCTCAGTCCATCGTAAAAGAGCTCAGGCCCAGAGAAGGTGGCAGTGTTTCTGGATATTGTTTATATCTGGTTTTAACTTGCATTTGTGGATGCAGTCATGAACTGTTTTCACAGACGATGGTTTTCTGAAGTGTTCCTGAGCCCATACAGTGATTTCCACGACAGACACGTGTCTGCTTTTAATGCAGTGTCGCCTGAGGGCCTGAAGATCCCAGGCATCCAGTGTCAGTTTTCAGCCTTGTCTCTTGCATACAGAGATTTCCCCGATTCTCTGAATCTTTTAATGATATGTATCATAGATGATGTGATCCCCAAATTATTTGCAATTTTACATTGAGGAACGTTATTCTTAAATTGTTGCACTGTTTGCCCATGCAGTCTTTCACAGAGCGGTGAACCCCTCCTCATCTTTACTTGTGAGAGACTCCGCCTCTCTAGTATGCTATTTTTATACCCAATCTTATTACTGACCTGTTGCCAATTAACCAAATTTATTTTAAAAAAAATTTTTTTAACATAACTTTTTCAGTCTTTTGTTGCCCCGTCCCAACTTTTCTGAAATGTGTTGCTGACATCAAAGTGAACATGTATTTTTCAAAAAACAATAAAATATCTCAGTTTGAACATTTGACATGTCGTCTTTGTACTATTTTCAATGAAACCTAGGGTTTCTATGATATGCAAGTCATCATATTCTGTTTTTATTTACAGTTTACATAGCATCCCAACTTTTTTGGAATTGGGGTTGTACATGAGTACTCACTACTCATGTAGTGAGTGATTTCGGACACAGGGCTAGTGTCCCAAATCACTATGCTAGTGTCCTAGTCCTGAGGCTATACATGTTCACTTACAAGCTGGTCCTGGAGTATTGTTTGGTTAAAGCTAAATTTGTAGTTAAATTTAACATTGATTGTTTAATTTATAATTTGCTACTTAATGAAATGCAGCTGTTTAGACTGCATTTTCTTTTTGTATTATACTGTACTGCATTTCTATTCTGCATTGTTAATTTTGCACTGGACCATAGCAAAAAGGAAAATTCATAACCATCTATTAAAATTATAAAACATGCCTCAGACACTGGCATAATGATACTCAAGTTAATTTAATAGCAGCCATTTGACAAATCGTTATGGCATACAGAATCAGCAACCGCATATACAATTGAGACGGCATACTGATGGCTTGATTTCTGCATGCAGTTTTCCATTTATATGCCATAAAGTTCCTTCAGCTTGTTTATTTACATTTGGATTTGCCTTCCAAACATGTGAGGCAGATAGAATATTTAAATGCCCCCCCCCCCCCAAAAAAAAAAAGCAAAACTCCTTTTAAAGTGACATGATAGTGGTGTTGACACTCCCTCAGTGAGGAACAGAAGCACATCTGGAATGGGTACATGTGTGCTTTAAAGGATGGAGTGTGGACTTTAAGTTGTGCAGTTAAATAAAGAAGTGTCGGTGGCTGCCTTTTTTTTTTTTTTTAATACACTGCATGTCAGGACTTAACTATGAAGATGATAGGAATAGAATATAAAAGCATGAATACTTTGTGTAAGACAGTACATGATCCTATAGTGCAGTAACTTCTCATACCTTAAAGGGTTTGTGTACAGTGGATTTAAAAAGTCTACACAACTGTGAAAATTCTCATCTCATTATCTCTAGCCGCTTTATCCTTCTACAGGGTCGCAGGCAAGCTGGAGCCTATCCCAGCTGACTACGGGCGAAAGGCGGGGTACACCCTGGACAAGTCGCCAGGTCATCACAGGGCTGACACATAGACACAGACAACCATTCACACTCACATTCACACCTACGGTCAATTTAGAGTCACCAGTTAACCTAACCTGCATGTCTTTGGACTGTGGGGGAAACCGGAGCACCCGGAGGAAACCCACGCGGACACGGGGAGAACATGCAAACTCCGCACAGAAAGGCCCTCGCCGGCCCCAGGGCTCGAACCCGGACCTTCTTGCTGTGAGGCGACAGCGCTAACCACTACACCACCGTGCCGCCACTGTGAAAATTGTTTTTTGTTTAAAAAAAAAAAGACCAGACCAAACTAAATCATGGCAGATCTTTTTCTACCTTTTAAAGTGACATGGCAAAAAAAAAAAAAAAAAAACACTGAAAAGCAAATAAACATACAATACTTGGTTATAACTTCATTGCAGAAGTGTGATCACCTACAGACTTCATCCGTTCCACTGGTTTTTGGTAAGATTTAGATCTGCACTCTGACTAGGCCATTTCAAAATATTTATCTTCTTTTGAAGCCATTTCTTTGTTGATTTGGATTTGTGCTTTGGAGCCATCTATGATTCCCTCTATCTTGACTCGAAGCCCAGTACCCGCTGAAATGAAGCAGCCCCATAGCATGATGCTGCCACCACCATGCTTCATTGTGTGTGTGGTGTTCTTTGGGTGATGAGCTGTCTTGTTTTTGCACCAGATATTTTTTAGCATTATGCCCCCACCCAATTCTTGGCAGGATGTTTTTCACAAGAAGTGCCTTCCCCACAACCCATAATATAAAGAATACAAAAGGTTACTGAAATGGCAGCAAGTGAGCACTACTTCCTTTCAGCTTTTTTTTTTTTTTTTAAATGTCACCATGGGTATCTTGGCAGACTCCCAGATAAGGTGTTTGTGAGTGGGTTGTGGTGGGGTTCCTTTTTTTTTTTAAAGAATGCTCTGTTCTTGTTAATGTCGCTATGATGCTCTATTTGTTGATGATGGCCTTCGCAATGTTTTGGATATTCCTTTGTACCCTTCTCCAGATTGGTGCCGTTTCACAAAAGTCTTGTACATGCTTTATACGCAAGAAACCGCTGATGATTATTTGTGGTTCATTGGAATCACTTCACTGATGAAGCGTGTATGATGATTATTTATGAACAGTAGTTTGAATGTGATTGGGTACTTCTGAGCAGAGTTGCATGTCCCATTATAAAAGGCTGTGCACACTTGGGCAAAAAGGTTCTTTGTAAGTTTCTCCCTTTATTCCCATTAAAAGCAATTTTCCTGTTTGTCCTTCACTTGGATTGTGTTGGTTGCCATATCGCATTAAAGGTGAAAAAAGATCTGACCAGATATATATTTGTGTAATTTTTTTAATATCACAAAAACCTGCAATTTTAACAGGGGTGTGTGGATTTCCACAGGGGATCTTATAAGTAATACTACAGTAATTAATGTGGTAAGATCAGGTAAATGACATTTATCAATTACTATTTACTTTAAGGTGAATGTTGATTGTCTATGTTGGTTGTTAGCAAAAGTACACATTTTCTACTGTACACTTTTGGACTTTTTTGAATTTGATATAGTACATCTCTTTACTGAAGCAGTTTATTCAGATGTACAGTACCAATATTCTGCTTCTTGGCATTAAGTGAAGTACATCTGAACTTTTCACATTAGTTACTATGTACGTATAGTTTCAGGAAAAATTCATAATGTGGAAAATCTATTTCTATAGAGTTGAAAATGCTTTCACATGAAAATTATTGTTCATTTATGAT
>NC_083579.1:53086970-53099470 GCF_027579695.1 Neoarius graeffei
TCAAGTAATTCCACAAAGGTCCGCATTAAAAAAAAAAAAAGCAAAAAAAAAAAACCCAAAAAACTTGCAAACACGTAGGTTATCTCTCACTGCTCTCATATCCCAGTCAAGGAATAAAGAGGACCCTCGATTTTAAATAAAGAGAAATGGATGGATGGACAGAGAGACTGATGGTGGTGCAGTGTTAAGCACTGTGGCCTCACAGCAAGAAGGTTCTGGGTTTGAACCTCATGGCCAGCTTGGGCTTTCTGTGTGTGGTTTGCATGTTCTCTGTGTGCGATTTGCATGTTCTCCTTGTGCCTGCATAGGCTTCCTTCACGTGCTCCAGTTTTCTCCCACAGTCCAAAGGCATTAGGCATGGATTAGGTCAACTGGTTATTCCAAATTACCCATAGGTGTGAACATGAGTGTGAATGGTTGTTCATCTCTGTGTTAACTGGGATTGGGTCTAGCTTCCCCTGCGACCTAGATAGATAAGCAGTACAGATAATGGATGTATAAATAAATAGAAAGATGGCCCTCACCCTCTAAGTAAATAAATAGTGTGAGTGATCAAATAGCTCCCACTCGGATGTCTTAAATAATTTATTCTGTAATTTGTATGAGTGGTACACAAATGATCTTAATCAATAAATGTGCTCTTTCTGTGAGGTGGGCTTGTTGTGCTGAATTGGTGGCTGAAGTGTAAATATTCCTTCAGAAGTTCTTCAGAGGAACCTCATGGCATGCACATGCTTTCATGTGGCTCTGCAGCGTCCAGTCCATGCCCTCAGGCCGTATGTCCAATACTACCATCGACATTCTCCACTTCTGTGCCAGTCCTCCGAGTCCACAGTTAAGGATGGATGACAGTGAACCACAAAATGAGCACATGCCTTGTTTCGCCCCTTAATTATGCATCCAGTATAAGAACAACAGGGATGTTGTAAGAATTGTCACTGATATTTCCATCATTCAACAAGTGTTAAATTGCCTGTTTTTCTAAGGGAGCAAAGTGTATCTCAGACGTGCTTCTATTTTAAGTCATTCTTCACCGGCGGTCAAAAGAACCTGGTATTCCTTTTGTTTACTTAAAGGAGGAAAGCTACAAAATAGTGTGGTTGCTGGGAGCTGTGAATGGGTTGCATTAGTAAGGATGTGCTCTTGTGATGTACTCTTGTAATGTGAAAATGGCTTAAAATCTGTGAATCAGTATAAAAATCACAGAAAAGTCAGAGTGTTTGCCAATGGGGAATATTTGCAAAAACCAATAGCTGATCCACTCTTGCGGTTTCAGTCTCAGTAGTATGAGTGTGATGCTGAAGAAACACACAGAGGATCAGCTGCTTATTTCAAACAAAAATGTCTCCTGTGCAATTAAGGTAATGATATTGAGTATTTTAGATGCTTAAAACAGGAAAAAAAAACCCAATGAAACTTGTTTTATTGCTTCCTCTAGATCCCATGGAAAGGATATCTGTGAGAATGAACCTTCGTGCCTAAAGCCGGACTCCTACTTTGGGCACATGGTCCATTAGAATGAGGCTAAACATGTCTGAAAACCACATCAACTGCACCATTGAGTCCAAAATTCACCAGTACCTCTTTTCTGGCACTTACATCCTAGTCTTAATGGTAGGATTTCCTATCAATGCCTACGCTCTCTACCATGCCTGGCTGCAGCTGAGGGCTCGCAATGAGCTGGGTGTCTACCTGCTTAACCTGACAGTGTCTGACCTCCTGTACCTGGCCTCTCTGCCTTTCTGGCTGCAGTACATCTTTTCTGGAGATAACTGGGAATATGGTGAGTGGGCCTGCCGTGTGTGTGGCTTCCTGCTCTATGACAACATCTACATCAGCATCGGCTTCCTGTGCTGTATCTCAATAGACCGTTATTTGGCTGTGGTCTACCCCCTCCGTTTCTCCTCACTCCGCACCATGAAAGCAGCAGCATTGGTCAGTGCCATAGTGTGGATCAAGGAACTTGCTGTAGGCGTTGTATTTTTCCAGCACAAGGAGCTGAGTGAATACAAGCCTAACCAATTGATATGCTTCGAGCACTATCCCATGCAGCAATGGGAGCATTCCATAAACTACTACCGTTTCTATGTGGGCTTCCTGTTTCCGTTAGGAATCCTTTCCGTCTCATACTTTCGCGTCCTACGGGCTATCTGCAAGAGTGCAGGGACGCAGTCAGTCCAGAAAAAACGCATCAGAAACCTGGTCACCATCACAATCATCATCTTCCTGGTGTGCTTTTCACCATACCACATCCTTCTGCTGGTGCGGACACTCCTGGAGACTGACTGCTCTTTCGTTGCAAAGATTTTTGACTATTACCACTTCTCATTCTTGCTCACTACTTGGAATTGCGTGGCTGATCCAGCACTTTATTGCTTTGTCAGTGAAAGTGTCCAGCACAGCATCCAACAAGCTGTAGAGGCTTGTGCCTCCATTCTCTGCTGCTGCTCTAAATGCAAGAACAGTTACAACACAGACTCCGCCGAAGCAGGAATACCTATTGACAATGGAAAGGGCACCTCTGTGGCCACACTGCTTCAGCAAAATAAGATTGAACTGTGAAGGGGTGAGTGAGTGTGGATGGTTTTATTTTATTTATTTATTTATTTTTAAATGAACTGTGGGTTGAACTTTTGAACAGTGGGTTCCATTTGAACAGTGAACTGTGGGGACTATTTGCGAAGGTGTTATGTCTTCATTTCTTTTTTTGTGATTTTATTGTGATGAGGATGAGTAAAAGTGCTGTGTACTCCACAAATCTCTGGTCTAGGCTATATGTTTGTTTTTTGTTTGTTTGTTTTAAAATGCCTTTATCAGTTTTAATGATGTGAATTCTCAGGGACCTTCACTGATGGTTGACTTTTGAAGGAGGAAATAGATTTTAAAGGGCCAAGCCAAGCCAGTTGATTTAAGCCTGTGGAGTTCCCTCACTGTGAGTAACATGAACTCAGCAGAAAGAAAATGAAAGAGATGGTTTCTCATTGACAATATGTTTACTGTCTAGTAAATACTACCCATTTTGAAATGTATGCATTGCATTCTGTGTTACATGAGATGTGTATATTCTCTTCAAACATTTTCTGTTATGGGCAGAGTTCAGGCATACTGTGTTTTTTTTGTTTGTTTGTTTTTTAGTTTCCAATTTTAAAATTCCATGTGTTTACTGTGGTGTATGTGTGTTTAATCTATAAGTTTTGAAGTTTAAAAATAAATTTCTTAGTAATGTAGACCTTTTAGACACTGTCACATGTTTTCCCATTTTCCTCAGTCAGTAAGGTTTGGTTCTTCCTTGACTTTTTATAGAAATAGTATACATGTTTGAGGGAAATGCTTGGCTGATTTTTAAAAAGCATGATTTAATATGAGTGAAAACTCCCACCCTTCAAATAATCTAAGAGCATGATTGTTAAATTTGATGTGATAATCAACACTAGCAGTGACTGGTACAGAAACATCTCCCAGATTAAGAATTTGCATTTTAACTTTAAAGTTGCTGTCAGCTTATTTTAATAATTAGCTTCAAATTTTTATTTTCGGTATTAGGTACCATGTATGGGGTATGGTTTTTTTTTTTTTTCGTTTCCGTTTCCAGTTGAGAGTACGTCGTGCGCGTTCTGGCTGCTGCTTCTCACCAGAGATTTTTTTTATTTTATTTTTCTATTTTTATTTATTTATTTTTTTCTGTGTGTTTGTGTAGTTTGATGTTTGAGTGTTTTGTCCACCGGTTGTGGTCTAGCTCCAGACCTAGTTTCGGGCGTCGGTTCCCTCCAGGCCTTGGTTCACCGTGAGTGATGCCTGTGTTCCTAGCTATGGACTGCAGTGAGCTCGTTGCTCATTTAACATTGTGGTTGTCCAGCGCTCTGTGCTTTAATGCTTGGCGTGATGTTCTGAGCAATGTTGCTCGGTGGTGTCACGGCGGCTGTGCAGGCGGTTTGGACATACCAGCGCTCTGCATGGCGGTGCTTCTGTGCTCGCTTTGTGGATCCATGGCGTGGTGTTCGAGCGATGTTGCTGACGGCGTCACGGCGGCTCTGCTGGAGACAGGGACGTGCACAGGATTATAGAGGGGCAGGGGCTCAAAGTCAGAAAAAGGGCAGCAAGTGCATGTTTTTTTTCCCCGGTCCTTTCCAAAATATGGAAATGTAGAATTAAAATTAACGTACTAATAGGAAGGTAAGTACTTAGCTATGTGTAGTGAGGTACAGTGGTGCTTGAAAGTTTGTGAACCCTTTATAATTTTCTATATTTCTGCATAAATATGACCTAAAACATCATCAGATTTCCACACAAGTCCTAAAAGTAGATAAAGAGAACCCAGTTAAACAAATGAGACAAAAATATTATACTTGGTCATTTATTTACTGAGGAAAATGATCCAATATTACATATCTGTGAGTGGCAAAAGTATGTGAACCTCTAGGATTAGCAGTTAATTTGAAGGTGAAATTAGAGTCAGGTGTTTTCAATCAGTGAGATGACAATCAGGTGTGAGTGGGCACCCTGTTTTATTTAAAGAACAGGGATCTATCAAAGTCTGATCTTCACAACACATGTTTGTGGAAGTGTATCATGGCACCAACAAAGGAGATTTCTGAGGACCTCAGTAAAAGCATTGTTGATGCTCATCAGGCTGGAAAAGGTTACAAAACCATCTCTAAAGAGTTTGGACTCCACGAATCCACAGTCAGACAGATTGTGTACAAATGGACGAAATTCAAGACCATTGTTACCCTCCCCAGGAGTGGTCAATCAACAAAGATCACTCCAAGAACAAGGTGTGTAATAGTCAGCGAGGTCACAAAGGACCCCAGGGTAACTTCTAAGCAACTGAAGGCCTCTCTCACATTGGTTAATGTTCATGAGTCCACCATCAGGAGAACACTGAACAACAATGGTGTGCATGGCAGGGTTGCAAGGAGAAAGCCACTGCTCTCCAAAAAGAACATTGCTGCTCATCTGCAGTTTGCTAAAGATCATGTGGACAAGCCAGTAGGCTATTGGAAAAATATTTTGTGGACAGATGAGACCAAAATAGACTTTTTGGTTTAAATGAGAAGCGTTATGTTTGGAGAAAGGAAAACACTACATTTCAGCATACGAACCTTATCCCATCTGTGAAACATGGTGGTGGTAGTATCATGGTTTGGGTCTGTTTTGCTGCATCTGGGCCAGGACAGCTTGCCATCATTGATGGAACAATGAATTCTGAATTATACCAGCGAATTCTAAAGGAAAATGTCAGGACATCTCTCCATGAACTGAATCTCAAGAGAAGGTGGGTCATGCAGCAAGACAACGACCCTAAGCACACAAGTCGTTCTACCAAAGAATGGTTAAAGAAGAATAAAGTTAATGTTTTGGAATGGCCAAGTCAAAGTCCTGACCTAAATCCAATCGAAATGTTGTGGAAGGACCTGAAGCGAGCAGTTCATGTGAGGAAACCCACCAACATCCCAGAGTTGAAGCTGTTCTGTACGGAGGAATGGGCTAAAATTCCTCCAAGCCGGTGTGCAGGACTGATCAACAGTTACCGGAAACGTTTAGTTGTAGTTATTGCTGCACAAGGGGGTCACATCAGATATTGAAAGCAAAGGTTCACATACTTTTACCACTCACAAATATGTAATATTGGATCATTTCCCTCAATAAATAAAGGACCAAGTATAATATTTTTGTCTCATTTGTTTAACTGAGTTCTCTTTATCTACTTTTAGGACTTGTCTGAAAATCTGATGATGTTTTAGGTCATATTTATGCAGAAATATAGAAAATTCTGAAGGGTTCACAAACTTTCAAGCACCGCTGTAAATATGATCTGCCATGAACAAGGTGAATTTTATTTTGAAATTTAACGCAGCATTTTATTTTGTATTTTATATTCAATTTCCTGTACCATGCAAAATTCTCTGTGCTGCTCGATGCGCCGTACTCCGACGTCCAGCAAAAATAGAAACTGACGCATAACATTTTGTTTTTTTCTGAAACATAACCCACATTTGATTTGAGCACGTTGTGGAAGAGGTCGACGACTAGTTATATATACAAGAGGAGAATGTAAGCTTCCCGACGATATATGATACTTGCATGTACACCGAAGCACGGCCGAGGCAATCGATTGTGAACAGTAACAGGTCAGGTCACGTCAGTTAACAAGCAGATTATTAAACTACAGAGACTTAAATTACTCGCACAAATGTCAGTAGCCCTACAAACGCCCAAATGTCATGTCCATACAGTTTGAAAGGGCTAACTGTTAGACCATAACTCACATGTTCAAGCTGCCTCACTGTCCGTCTCCTCTGTTATCATTGTGGCAGCGCGCGCAGCGGCTTCTTCCCTCTCACTCAGTCCGCGCGCCCCCTCTCTCTGGCCGCGCTCGAGCGGAGCAGCAATGGACAGAGAAGCGGCAGCTCAGTACGCGCAGCCACCCCGGATTACAAGAACACTGGGAGATTGCTGTGGAGTTTTTGTACCACCGTCAGGGGCGCCACTAGGGGGGGAAAGTTAGGACGATTCTAAGGGCCTGGCACTGACGGGGGCCTGTGAAGGATATTATTTTAATAGTATTGCCTTGTGTAAATTTTTGAAATAAAATATTTCATTTCATCTGTTAAAATATGCAAATTATACATGGTTATGATTTGCTATAACATTTTTCTTGAATTATTTATGATATTGTCATTTCACCCCTCCACCCTTTTTACTAATGGTACAGTCTGATTCTGGGCGCGGGACATGTGAAATGTGTAGCTCCGTGTGTGTACAGCGCCGCTATTAGCGCAGCTTAGAGCAGCTGGCAGTTTTTCTATGTGCGCAACAGAGGTGTACATTCTAGAAGTTGTGAAGCAGGAGCAGGTGTGATGAATTATGAAGTCCGGATATCACACTGTGTGTGAAACAAATCACCTTTTTTCATAGGTATCTTTATTGTATAATTAAGTCTAGATGTTTTGCCATTGTTCATGTGTGGATTTGTTGATATTGTTAAGTATTTAACTTTAATATTTTGCACATTAGCTGTGGTCATAGATATCATTGCTATTGTTCATGTGTGGATTTATTGATACTGTTGTTAAGTATTTAACTTGAATATTTTTTAATAAATGTGTGATGCCTAAAAGAAACCAAAAACACTTGGTGGATTTCTTGCAGTGCACTATGTAATTGTATCAAAAAAACTAGTGTAGTTATTCATCAAGGCATACATTTGATCACATACAATAAGTCAATAAATGGAGGAGACAAAGGAATACATTTTGTAATCCTGATTATTGATGTTTGCTGGAGGGCTCTGGAGTATCCATAATGTGCATACAGAATGTTATAAATCCATACTGATACAGTCAGTACGTTTGCACATCCAAATCGAGCTACTGTCGGTAATCGAGCAAAGGGTCCCAGCAGGGGTGCCAGAGAAATCCAATCCTACATGCAACTGTGAAATCGAGCTATTGTGTAAGGTGCATTGTGCACCCGAGCCACAGGTGGCGCTACATGCCCCATCGTGTTGGTACACTTCCGGTTGTCGTCATGAAGAAGTATAGTGTTGCCAGATACTGCTGACGTTTTCCAGCCCAAAACATGTTCAAATCCGCCAAAATGGACTTAAAACCTCCCAATCTGGCAACACCGGCAGTTCCGTGTTCAAGCTGTTAGGCTTGCTCTAACAGACTGTATGGCTACAAACTGTCCGGCGCAGACCACTGTTTTGTAAGACAACTTATTTTGCACAATTGTATATTTTTCTAAAGTCCATTTTTTGCTTACAAAAAATATTTTTTTTGCTTACAATTTAACTTATGTCTTAATAAACACACACAAAGTTCAATTGTTTTGTTTTTATTGACATTCTTCAGATGTTGGACATGCACATATATATACACACACAAATACAATGACTTGTTTATGTACACAATTCACAGCTATGCAACAGCTGTACAGATGTATTTGGTGATACAGTAAGTGAGCTAAATTTTAACAGTGCAAACAATGCCACAAAAAGAAAAGATTCATGCTGTTGTCATGATGCGTTGTCATGCCGACCGAGGCTGTTGTGTTTCCCGCTTGTGGTCTCGTCACTCGTCACTTCCGGAAGGGGCAGTGCTGAAGTAAGCGGCTCGACTACGTAGCTCGATAGGGTTTACATGCACTAAGTAGCTCGGCTACAATCGCATAATCTAGGTCGTGTAGCTTGATTGCGAGAAATCAAGTTCGGTTCAATTTCAGCCGAGCTAAGGTGTTTACATGCCATTTAGAACTGCGATTTCAGTCGAGCAACGGCAGAAATTCAATTTTCTCTATGTGCATGTAAACGCACTGACTGATGCATGCAATTTCTCTCAACACAGACATTTGGATTGAATGAACTCCATAGGCTACTGAGTGGCCTAATAATAGTTGCTCATAAAAGAAAAAAATATATATATATATCTTCCATATATATCATGGAATTTTCATTTTAAGGCAACAGTCTATTCAGTCTAATTCTGACAGTTCTGCATTTAAAATGTTCATATACCAAATAATTGTATCACCTAAACTTGATAGGTAGCTGATCACATGCATAGTAAAGTAGAAGTGCCAGCCAAAAACAGACTTGAAATTCAGTTGCTTGAGCTTGAAAATTTTACCGGGGGGCCCTAAATTGTAATCTTCCATAGGGCCCAAGATTTCTAGCGGTGCCCCTGACCACCGTTGTTTTAAACTTCTAACAGGACTGTATTATTTATTATTAGGATTATTATTTTAAAAGGGCAACATTTAATTTGAGGCAAAAAGGGCAGGGGCTCAAGCACCCCTAAAGCCCTGTGTGTGCACGTGCCTGGCTGGAGATGTGGGACTCGTTTTCATGCGCCTTTTGGTGGAACTGTGGCTGCTACACCACTGGAATTACATCCTGACCCCTACTTGGTGGACTTTATTTTTTTTTATTTATTATTTTTTATTATTTATTTATTTATTTATTTATTTATTTATTTTCCTTGTCTATAATTGTAAAGCGTCCTTGGGTTTCTTGAAAGGCGCTATATAAATTTAACATTATTATTATTATTATTATTATTATTATTATTAACCCCGCCGACAGTAGTCGGAGGGGTTATTATTTTCACCTGCGTCAGTCTGTGTGTGTGTGTGTGTGTCTGCAAGATATCTCAAGAACCAATGGATCGATTTGGACCAAATTTTGTACATGTGTTGCCAATCACCCAGGAAGGAAACCATTAAATTTTGGAGGTCAAAGGTCAAGGTCATGGCAGAACTTCGAAATTTTCGCCCAATGTATTTTAATAGGGAAAAGGCGGGGTTTGCACTCGTTAGAGTGTCCCTGTCTAGTTATTATTATTTTTTTATTAGGTGAAGCTACAGTCCTGAGCTGTTTGCCCCCCCCCCCCCCATGTAACTGCACCAAGCAGCCTTTTTAGCAATTTGTATGTGTCAATACCATGAAAAAGTTCCTTTTTTTCCTAATTTAATTCAAAAAGGTAAACTTTCATATATTCTATATTCATTACATGTAAAGTGAATATTTAAAGCCTTTTTTTGCTTTAATTTTGATGATTATGGCTTATAGCTCATGAAAATCAGAAATCCAGTATCTCAAATTATTAGTATATTCCCCAAGATCAATCAAAAAAAGGATTTACAGTACAGAAATGTCCAACTTCTGAAAAGTCTCTCATCTCATCTTATCTCTAGCCGCTTTATCCTGTTCTACAGGGTCGCAGGCAAGCTGGAGCCTATCCCAGCTGGCTACGGGCGAAAGGCGGGGTACACCCTGGACAAGTCGCCAGGTCATCACAGGGCTGACACATAGACAACCATTCACACTCACATTCACACCTTCGGTCAATTTAGAGTCACCAGTTAACCTAACCTGCATGTCTCTGGACTGTGGGGGAAACCGGAGCACCCGAAGGAAACCCACGCGGACACGGGGAGAACATGCAAACTCCACACAGAACGGCCCTCGCCAGCCACGGGGCTCGAACCCGGACCTTCTTGCTGTGAGGCGACAGCGCTAACCACTACACCACCGTGCCACCCCTTCTGAAAATTATATTCATTTATACACTCAATACTTGGTTGGGGCTCCTTTACCATGAATTACTGTATCAATGCGGTGTGGCATGGAGGTGATCAGTCTGTGGCACTGCTGAGGTGTTATTGAAGCCCAGGTTGCTTTGATAGTGGCCTTCAGCGTATCTGTACTTTTGGGTCGGGTGTTTCTCATTTTCCTCTTGACAATACCCCATAGATTCTCTACAGGGTTCAGGTCAGGCAAGTTGGCTGGCCAATCAAACACAGTAATATCATGGTCAGCAAACCATTTGGTAGTAGTTTTGGCACTGTGGGTATGTGCTAAGTCCTGCTGGAAAAGGAAATCAGCATCTCCAAAAAGCTCGTCAGCAGATGGAAGCATGAAGTGCTCTAAAATCTCCTGGTAGATGGCTGTGTTGACTTTGGACTTGATAAAATACAGTGGACCAACACCAGCAGATGACATGGCACCCCAAATCATCACAGACTGTGGAAACTTCACACTGGGCTTCAAACACCTTGGATTCTGTGCCTCTCCACTCTTCCTCCAGACTCTAGAACTATGAGTTCCAAATTAAATGCAAAATGTACTTTCATCTGAAAAGAGGACTTTGGACCACTCAGCAACAGTCCATTTCTTTCTCTCCTTAGCCCAGATAAGACACTTCTGACATTGTCTCTGGCTCAGTAGTAGCTTGATATTAGGAATGCGAAAGTTGTATCCCCTTTCTTGAAGATGTCTGTTCATGATGGGTCTTGATACACTGACACCAGCCTCAGTCCACTCCTTGTGAAGCTCTCCCAAGTTCTTGAATCAACTTTTCTTGACAATCCTCTCAAGACTGTGGCCATCCCTGTTGCTTGTGCACCTTTTCCAGCCACCCTTTTCAGCAATGACCTTTTGTGGCTTACCCTCCTTGTGGAGGGCATCAGTGATCATCTTCTGGACAACAGTCAAATCAGCAGTCTTCCCCATGATTGTGGTTGTGTGTACTGAACTAGACCAAGAGATACTGGTACACTGTGTTCATACTGTTTTACTCAAACTCGAAATGAAATATTCTAATATTTTGAGATGGGTTATTTTTATGTTTTTGTACTGTATGCCATACTGATTAAAATAGAAAAATGCTTGAAACATTTTAGTTTGTGTAATGAGTCTATAATATATAACATTTTCACTTTCTTAAATAACTGATGGAAAATATTGAACTTTTTCACAATATTCTAATTTTTTGAGATGCACTAGTGTGTATATATATCATCTCATCTTGTTATCTCTAGCCACTTTATCCTGTTCTACAGGGTCGCAGGCAAGCTGGAGCCTATCCCAGCTGACTACGGGCGAAAGGTGGGGTACACCCTGGACAAGTCGCCAGGTCATCACAGGGCTGACCCATAGACACAGACAACCATTCACACTCGCATTCACACCTACGGTCAATTTAGAGTCACCAGTTAACCTAACCTGCATGTCTTTGGACTGTGGGGGAAACCGGAGCACCCGGAGGAAACCCACGCGGACACAGGGAGAACATGCAAATTCCGCACAGAAGGGCCCTCACCGGCCACAGGGCTCGAACCTGGACCTTCTTGCTGTGAGGCGACAGCACTAACCACTACACCACCATGCTGCCCATATATATAAACAAACGTATATAAACATGACACCTTCGTCTCCAGATGGACAAACTACCAACAGTAGCAGAGATGGAGCAGTACTTTGCCAATCTTTTTGCATTTGGCTTACTTAGTCCACACAACTGTAATCCTCTCACAACAAGTTTATGCACATGTCCAAGACTCCCAAATACAAGTACAGTTACTTTGCATTGAAAACCCAAGTTTGTTATACTGTCAACAAGTGGCTGATACTTCAGCCATTTAGAGTTAAAACAAATATCCATATATAAATCAAAACAACATCCTATTTCAATAACAGTTACAATTTTAAAATTCACATCTATGATGGTGATATCTGGAGTATTTGGAATATTGTGAAAAATGTTATTGTTTGCAATGTTGTTATTAAAGCAGTTCAATTGGACCATAGAGTGTTTGTATATTTGTGTTGTCCTTTCTAATATATCTGTAATACATTGCGACACCAGGTCCACTAGTCTGTCATGCCTTGAAATGTAAAGGCCTTTGTAAAAGCAACATCCATTCAAGACATGTGCAGTGGTCTCATTTTCAAGAGTGGTAGGGTGAAGAATGCATTGTGGATTGTAGCTGGATGGGTACCAAGTAGCCAGATTGGATCTTGTAGGCAGGACTTGAATACGAGCCTTAACTGTAAATGTGAGGATGTCTTCGCCAAGAGAGCTGTTTGAAAATATGGAATGGGACAGGGAATGGTCGGCAAATGACACAGATGCCAATTTTCCCTGCAACCTTAGATTTTTCCAACGCTGTGTACGATGAGAGCGCTTCATTTTCATGATCGCCACCCTCGCACCTTC